>NC_077231.1:183769602-184017102 GCF_027887165.1 Monodelphis domestica
CAACAATATTTTGTTTTTGATCAGTCCCCCTAATTCCCATCTTTATTTTACTTCCCTTTATATTCCCTCCCTTCTTATTCCCCCCTTATTTTCTTTACAGTCCTTTTAAACTACCCCACTCTCTCTCTCCCTTGTACTGCTTCCCTCACCACCAGTCCATTTGTTACCCTTCTACTTCCCTATAGGGTGCAAATCAATTCTCTGCCCCAATGGATTAGATTGTTCTTCCCTCTTTGAGTCAATTTCAATGCACATAAGAGTTGAATATTTCCTATCTCCAACCTCTTTACCCTTCTAGTGTATTGGTGTTCTCCCCTTCCCTCCATGAGTTTCTATGTGACACATAAATTTATCCCCTTTTGTTTCTTTCCCCATTTCTTTTAGTAGTAACCTCTTTTTTGAGCTCTATTATATATGTGTGTGTATATATATGTATTTATGCATACATATATCTATATATATATATAGATATATGTCTTGGAATTTCATCCTATACAGTTTGTCACTGTTCCCTCTAAGTGTAATTCTTCTAGCTGCCCAGGTGATAATAACAATTTTTAAGAGTTACCAATGACCTCTTTCTTATAGGGATACATATCATTTTAACTTATTATTTCTCTTTAAAAAAGTTTTTTCTTTTCTTACATTTTATTTTTCTTTTTTCCCCTCTTTACCTTTTGATGATTCTCTTGAGTTCTGTGCTTGGGCATCAAATTTTCTGTTCAGGTCTGGTCTTTTCTCTACTAATGCTTGGAAGTCTTCTATTTTGTTAAATGACCATATTTTCCCCCATAAGAATATAGTCAGTTTTGCTGGGTAGTTGATTCTTGGTTGTAGACCTAGTTTCCTTGTTTTCTGGAATATCATATTCCATGCCTTTTGGTCTTTCAGTGTAGATGCAGTCAGATCCTGTGTTATCCTCACTGTGGTTCCATGGTATCTGAATGACTTCTTAGCAGCTTGTAATATTTTTTCCTTGGTCTGGTAGTTCTTGAATTTGGCTATAACATTCATGGGTGTGGTCAGTTGGGGATTAAGTACAAGAGCTGATCTGTGAATTCTTTCAATCTCCACTTCTCCCTCTTGTTCTAGAATATCGGAGCAGCTTTCTTGAATAACTTCCTGAAGTATTATGTCCAGGATTTTTCTTTTGTCACACTCTTCTTGTAGACCAATGATTCTTAAGTTGTCTCTCCTGGAAATATTTTCTAAATCTTCTGTTTTGTGAATAAAGTGCTTCATATTTTCCTAATTTTTTTTCATTCTTTTGATTTTGTTTTATAGTGTCCTGCAGCCTTGTGAAGTCACTTGATTCTAATTGTTGTATTCATGTTCTTAACAACTTGATTTCATCTCTGGCTTTTTGGGCTTTTTGGTCATCCTTTTCCTGGTCTGATTTTCTTTGGAGGTCATCTTTTATGCTCTTTGCCTCATCTTTCATCTCCTTTGCCTCATCTTTCCTCCTTTGCCTCATTTTCAAGCTGGTTGATTTTGGCTTTCGAGACAATATTTTCTTGTTTTAGTTCAAGTTCCTCTGTTTCCAGATAACTTATCTTAGTTTTTAAGTTCTTTTCCCTGATATCTTCAGCCTCTCTTAACTGTGTTTTGAATTGTATTTTGAGTTCTTCCAGAGCCTGTATCCAATTTGCTGGGTTTTCTGTACTTTTGTTTTTGTTTTTGTTTTTGCTTGGTGTTCCTTCATCCTTCTCTGATCCATTTGCTCTTTGTTCATTGGCTGTATAGAAGCGGTTGACTGTAATTTCTTCTTTCTTTTTCTGTTATTTGCTCATATTTACCCCTTTATTACAACCTGCAGTTGCCTGAGCTCTTTCTCCTCTCATTTTTTTGTGGTTTGGGGGTTTTCTTTCCACCTTCACCCTTGGAGTTTTTTCAGTAAATCTCTCAGTGCAGTTTGTGGGGGAGGGGTGTTGGAGCTTGAGCTTCCCTTTCCTTTGAAGGCTTTGATGGGATTAAGTCTGACTGGATTGTTGGATATGCCCTGAGGCCAAAACCTTGGGAAGGGGGGGCAATATGGAGTGTCTCCACTGCTGCAAGAGATGGCTGCTCTGTGCCCTGCATTTCTTCTCTATCTGCTTTCCCATTGCCTATGTTGGACACTTTGAGCATGGCACAGCTTTTCCCAATGTACTCCCTCCAGACCAGCGCTTTTGACTGCCCAGAGGTTCCAGCTGCCACTGGAGGCTTAGTGCTCTAGGTGGGGAGTCCCAGGTTCTTCCTTCTTCCTTCCCTTTAAACCAGAGTGTTCTGGAATTCTAACTTTGAAGGGCATACTTTTTAAGTTGAGTCCAACAGGAGGCTTCCTTTGCTCTGTCTTATTGTTAGGTTTGATTTTCAGTCCCCTAGAGGCATTTAGTTTGTAATTGGTAAGGAAGGATTTTCAGAAGTCTGAATGTTTGCTGCATCTACGCCACCATCTTGACCAGAAAATATATTCTAAGAATTGAAAACAATTTGCATCAATACATCTAGGTCAGAGAGGTAAGGATGATGAATAAGGCATAAGATAGTGCCTGCTCTCAAAGAGTTTAGAGTATTGGGGAGGCAACATACAAGCAATTATGTATAGCAAGATCTATATTGGATACATTGGAAATAATCTAAAAAGGAAAGGACCTCGCATTAAGGGAGTTTAGGACAGGAGTCTGGTTAAAGGTGAGATTTTAGCTATGACTTGAAGGAAGCCAGGAAGCAGAAATGTAGATGGGAGAGGATTATAATCATGGAGGACAGCCAGTAAGAATGCATAGAGTTGGGAAATGCAGTCTTTTGTGTAAGAAATGGGAAAGAGACCACTGCCAATAGGCTGAACAATATATGGAAGTGAATGATATTTAAAGACACAGGGAAGATAGGAAGAAGTCCAATTATGAAGGGCTTAAAAGCCAATCAGAAGATTTTCTACTAGATCTTGAAGGTGTTTGGGAGCCATTAGAGTTTATTAGATAGGAGCATGACATGGTCAGATGCATATTTAATGAAGATCAATTTGATGGCTAAATAGAAGATGAATTGAAGTGAGGAGACACTTGAGGCAGAGATACTAACCAAAAAATTATGTTAATGGTCCATGTGCCAAAGTGTTGAAAGCCTACTTCATGGTGGTGGTAGTGTCAGAGAAGAGAAGGGAGCATATAAGAGATTTTCTAAAGGTAAAAATAGTACTTTGAAAATGATTGGACACAAGGGGTGGGGTGTGAGTGAGGATTTGAGGATGACACTTCAATTTAAGAATTGTGGGAATAATAGGGAAGCAGAAATATAAAAGTTGGGAAGAGGGCAAAATTTTGGGGGGAAAAGGTAATGAGTTCAGTTTTAGACATGTTGCATTTACCATGACTATGGGATATTGAGTTCTAGAAATTGAATAAACAGTTGTAAATGTGAGAGATTAGTGCTAGAAAAACAGAGCTGAGAATATCTGTATTGAGATGATAATTGAATCCATGGAACCTGATCTATACATGTGAAAGTGTATAGAAGGAGAGGGGAGAGAAACATGGTTAGCAAGAATGACCTGGAAGAAGATTCAGCAAAGGAGCCTGAAAAATGTTAGAGAGGTAGGAGAAGTAGGACAGAGTAAACTGAGAAAGAAGAAAGTATCAAAGAGAAGAGGACACTCAACAATTTCAAAAAGAAAAAAGTTTGCAAAAAGAATGAAAATTTAAAAAAAAAGAGGTCATTAGACTTGTCAATTAAGAAATCATTGGCAACCTGGGAGAGAGCAGTTATGGTGAATGATGAGGTTACAAGTCAGATGGCATTGATTATAACAAACCTTCTCAAGGAGTTTAGCCATAAAAAGGAAGAGAAAGATGTGAGACTAGCTAGAGGGGGTATTTGGATAGAGATGGGGACATGTACCCATTCCAATGACATGAGAAGGCATCAGTAAAGACGAGATATGGGATATGTCAGGATAAGAAATAATCCAATCTGATAAGGACATAGACAGCATGGTATTTGCACTCTGATGACTGACTCCAGCTCTGACATTTATAATTTCTTCCCTTTCTGCCCCCCCCTTTTTTGTTCCCTTCTTGTTTTTGGGGGGGTCTGTTAAGTTCCTTCTCCCTCTCTTTCCCTCCATTTGTTTACTCCCTGTCCCACTTCCCCATTTCATTTTCCCTTCTCATTTTCCCTTAGGTTTTTCCCTTCTCACTTTCTTACTTAGGGTAAGATAGAATTTGATACCCCAATGGATCTAGATGTATTCCCTTTCAGAATAAATTTCACTGAGAGTAAGGTTTAAGTATTACCTATTAGCACTCTCTTTCTCTCCTTATAGTAACATTCTTCCTCTCCTCTTCCCATGTGCCTCTTTGTGTGATACAGATTATCCTATTTATCTTATTTCTTCAAGTTTCTCTTGGTGCCATATTCTATTCCCCCCTCCTTTTTTCTTTTCTTTTTTGCATATCATCTTATCCCACTTATTATCTCAATCTCTATCTGTGAATGATTCTTCTAATTACTATAATAGTGAATATAATTTTTGAGAGTTACAAACAACATTTTCCTCATATATTAATATAAACACTTTGATCTTATTGAAGCCTTTAAATAAGAAAATTTAAACATTTTTTTCCTTTCCCCCTCTCTTTCTTATTTACATTTTCATGTTTCTCTTGATTTTTGTGTTTGGATATCAAACTTTCCACTTAGTTCTGGTCTCTTCTTTACAAATACTTGGAAATCTTCTATTTTGTTGAACACCCATACATTCCCCTGGAAGTATATAGTAAGTTTTTTTTTCCTATTTGAATTAATTTATTTAGTCAATTTAGAACATTATTCCTTGGTTACAATAATCACATTATTTCCTTCCCTTCCCTTCTCCAACCCTTCCCACAGCCAATGCGCAATATCATTGGGTATTACTTGTGTCCTTGATCAGAACATATTTCCATGTTGTTGATGTTTGCACTAGGATGTTCATTTAGTCTACATCCCCAACCATATCCCTTCGATCCATGTATTCAAGCAATTGTTTTCCTTCAGTGTTTTTACTCCCAGAGTGTTTCCTCTGAATGTGGATAGTTGTTTTTCTCGTAGATTCCTCCAAGTTGTTCATGGTCACTGCATTGCCACTAATGGAGAAGTCCTTTACATTCGATTGCACCACAGTGTATCAGTCTCTGTGTACAATGTTTTCCTGGCTCCTCTCACTCTGCATCAATTCCTGGAGGTTGTTCCAGTCCCCATGGGATTCCTCCACTTTATTATTCCTTTGAGCACAATAGTATTCCATCACCAACATATACCAATTTTTTTTCAGCCATTCCCCAATTGAAGGGCATCCCCTCATTGTCCAATTTTTTGCCACCACAAAGAGCGCAGCTATGAATTTTTTAAAAAATATATTTTATTTGATCATTTCCAAGCATTATTCGTTAAAGACATAGATCATTTTCTTTTCCTCTCCCCCACCCCCCATAGCCGACGCGTAAGTCCACTGGGCATTAGATGTTTTCTTGATTTGAACCCATTGCTTTGTTGATAGTATTTGCATTAGAGTGTTCATTTAGAGTCTATCCTCTGTCATGTCCCCTCAACCTCTGTATTCAGGCAGTTGCTTTTTCTCGGTGTTTCCACTCCCATAGTTTATCCTTTGCTTATGAATGGTGTTTTTTTCTCCTGGATCCCTGCAAGTTGTTCAGGGACATTACACCGCCACTAACGGAGAAGTCCATTATGTTCGATTATATCACAGTGTATTAGTCTCTGTGTACAATGTTCTCCTAGTTCTGCTCCTCTCGCTCTGCATCACTTCCTGGAGGTTGTTCCAGTCTCCATGGAACTTCTCCACTTTATTATTCCTTTTAGCACAATAGTATTCCATCACCAACATATACCACAGTTTGTTCAGCCATTCCCCAATTGATGGGCATCCCCTCGTTTTCCAGTTTTGGGCCACCACAAAGAGCGCAGCTATGAATATTTTTGTACAAGTCTTTGTGTCCATTATCTCTTTGGGGTACAGACCCAGCAGTGCTATGGCTGGGTTAAAGGGTAGATATTCTTTTGTTGCCCTTTGGGCATAGTTCCAAATTGCCCTCCAGAATGGTTGGATCAGTTCACAGCTCCACCAGCAATGAATTAATGTCCCTACTTTGCCACATCCCCTCCAGCATTCATTACTTTCCTTTGCTGTTATGTTAGCCAATCTGCTAGGTGTGAGGTGATACCTCAGAGTTGTTTTGATTTGCATCTCTCTGATTATAAGAGATTTACAACACTTCTTCATGTGCTTGTTAATAGTTTTGATTTCTTTATCTGAGAACTGCCTATCCATTTCCCTTGCCCATTTATCAATTGGAGAATGGCTTGATTTTTTGTACAATTGATTTAGCTCATTATAAATATGAGTAATTAAACCTTTGTCAGAGGTTTCTATGAAGATTTTTTCCCAATTTGTTGTTTCCCTTCTGATTTTAGTTACATTGGTTTTGTTTGTACAAAAGCTTTTTAGTTTGATGTAGTCAAAATTATTTATTTTACATTTTGTGATTCTTTCTATATCTTGCTTGGTTTTAAAGCCTTTCCCCTCCCAAAGGTCTGACATGTATACTATTCTGTGTTTACCCAATTTACTTATGGTTTCCTTCTTTATGTTTAAGTCACTCACCCATTTTGAATTTATCTTGGTGTAGGGTGTGAGGTGTTGATCTATTCCTAGTCTCTCCCACACTGTCTTCCAATTTTCCCAGCAGTTTTTATCGAATAGTGGATTTTTGTCCCAAAAGCTGGGATCTTTGGGTTTATCGTATACTGTCTTGCTGAGGTCACTTTCCCCCAGTCTATTCCACTGATCTTCCTTTCTGTTTCTTAGCCAGTACCAAATTGTTTTGATGACCGCTGCTTTGTAATATAGTTTTAGGCCCGGGACTGCAAGGCCCCCATCATATGTGTTTTTTTTTTTTTCATTATTTCCCTGGATATCCTTGATCTTTTGTTCTTCCAAATGAACTTTGTTATGGTTTTTTCTAAATCAGTGAAGAAGTATTTTGGTAGTTCAATGGGTATGGCACTAAATAGATAAATAAGTTTGGGTAGGATGGTCATTTTTATTATATTGGCTCGTCCTATCCATGAGCAGTTAATGTTTTTCCATTTGTTCAAGTCTAGTTTTAGTTGTGTGGCGAGTGTTTTGTAGTTGTGTTCATATAGTTCCTGTGTTTGTCTTGGGAGGTAGATTCCTAGGTATTTTATTTTGTCTAAGGTGATTTTGAATGGGATTTCTCTTTCTAGTTCTTGCTGCTGAGATGTGTTGGAGATGTATAGAAAAGTTGATGATTTATGTGGGTTTATTTTGTATCCTGCAACTTTGCTAAAGTTGTTGATTATTTCAATTAGCTTTTTGGTTGAATCTCTAGGATTCTTTAAGTAGACCATCATGTCATCCGCAAAGAGTGATAACTTGGTCTCCTCCTTGCTAATTTTGATGCCTTCAATTCCTTTATCTTCTCTAATTGCTACTGCTAGTGTTTCTAGTACAATGTCAAATAGTAGAGGTGATAATGGGCATCCTTGTTTCACTCCTGATCTTATTGGGAATGCATCTAGTTTATCCCCATTGCAGATGATATTAGCTGTTGGTTTTAGATATATACTGTTTATTATTTTTAGGAATGACCCTTCTATTCCTATGCTTTCTAGTGTTTTTAATAGGAATGGGTGTTGTATTTTATCAAAGGCTTTTTCTGCATCTATTGAGATAATCATGTGGTTCTTGCTAGTTTGCTTGTTGATGTGGTCAATTATGTGGATGGTTTTCCTAATGTTGAACCAGCCCTGCATCCCTAGTATGAATCCTACTTGATCATGGTGAATGATCCTTCTGATCACTTGCTGGAGTCTTTTTGCTAGTATCCTATTTAAGATTTTTGCATCTATATTCATTAGGGAGATTGGCCTATAGTTTTCTTTCTCTGTTTTTGACCTGCCTGGTTTTGGAATCAGTACCATGTTTGTGTTGTAAAAGGAGTTTGGTAGAACTCCCTCTTTGCTTATTATGTCAAATAGTTTGTATAGTATTGGGATAAACTGTTCTCTGAATGTTTGATAGAATTCACAGGTGAATCCATCAGGCCCTGGAGATTTTTTCTTAGGAAGTTCTTTGATGGCTTGTTGGATTTCATTTTATGATATGGGATTATTTAAGAATTCTATTTCCTCTTCTGTTAGTCTAGGCAGTTTGTATTTTTGTATATATTCATCCATTTCTCCTAAATTGGTGTATTTATTGCCATATAATTGGGCAAAGTAATTTCTAATGATTCCCTTAATTTCATCTTCATCGGAGGTGCTGTCCCCCTTTTCATCTTTAATGCTGTGAATTTGCTTTTCTTCCTTCCTTTTTTTAATTAGATTGACCAGTACTTTGTCTATTTTGTTTGTTTTTTCAAAATACCAGCTTCTTGTCTTATTTATTAAATCAATAGTTCTATCACTTTCTATTTTATTAATTTCTCCCTTAATTTTTAGGATTTCTAATTTGGTTTTCTGCTGGGGGTTTTTAATTTGATCGCTTTCGAGTTTTTTCATTTGCATTTCCAATTGATTGATCTCTGCTCTCCCTTGTTTGTTAATATAAGCATTCAGGGATATGAATTTGCCTCTGATTACTGGTTTGGCTGCATCCCAAAAGGTTTGAAAGGATGTCTCGCCATTGTCATTTTCCTCGATGAAATTATTAATTGTTTCTATGATTTCTTCTTTAACTAAACGGTTTTGGAGTATCATATTGTTTAATTTCCAATTGGTTTTAGATTTGGTTTTCCATGTACCATTACTAATCATTATTTTTATTGCCTTGTGATCTGAGAAGGCTGCATTCATTATTTCTGCTTTTTTGCATTTGTGTGCTATGTTTCTGTGACCTAATGTATGGTCAATTTTTGTGAATGTGCCATGTGGTGCTGAGAAGAAGGTGTATTCCTTTTTATCCCTATTTATTTTTCTCCATATGTCTATTAATTCTAATTTTTCTAAGATTTCATTCACTTCTTTTACCTCTTTCTTATTTATTTTTTGATTTGATTTATCTAAATTTGATAATGGTTGGTTTAAATCTCCCACTAGTATGGTTTTATTGTCTATTTCTTCCTTCAATTCTCCTAGTTTCTCCATTAGAAATTTGGGTGCTATATTATTTGGTGCATACATGTTGATTAATGATATTTCCTCATTGTCTAGAGTCCCTTTTAACAAAATATAATTACCTTCCCTATCCCTTTTGATCAGGTCTATTTTTGCATTGGCTTTATCAGATATCATGATTACCACTCCTGCCTTCTTTCTGTCAGTTGAGGCCCAGAAGGTCTTACTCCATCCTTTAATTCTGACCTTGTGGGTGTCAACCCGCCTCATGTGTGTTTCTTGAAGACAACATATGGTAGGGTTTTGGATTCTAATCCATTCTGCTATTCGTCTATGTTTTATGGGTGAGTTCATCCCATTCACATTCAAAGTTATGATTGTCATTTGTGGACTCCCTGGCATTTTGATTGCCTTCCCTAATTCTAACCTTTTCTTCTTCGGCTCTACCTTTTAGTCCAGTGATTTACTTTGAATCAGTCCCCCTTGTCCCCTCCCTTGATGTTTCCCTTTTTAGTCCCTCCCTTTTTGTTCCCTCCCCCTCCCCCCTCTCTTTCCCTCCCTTTTTATTCTCCCTCTCCCCCTCCCCCCCCTTGGTTTTCCCTTCTCCTTACCCTTGTTGGGTAAGATAGAATTCAAGATCCCAATGGATCTGGATGTTTTTCCCTCTCAGAGTTGATTTCCCTGAGATTGAGGTTTAAGTAACCCCCCCCTCTTCCTCTCCTTCTTATAGGAGTTTTCTTCCCCTCCCCTTCCCATGTGAATCTTTGTGTGAGAACCATTATTCTATTTGGTCTTTCTTTACCCCCTATTTATACATTACATTTCCCCCACATATTAGTATACATAGATTGATATAAATGTAGTCCTTATAGAAGAGAGTTTGAGTAAAAGAAGAAGATAACATTTTCCCCCTTTCCTTAATATTTACCTTTTCAGGTATTCCTTGCTCTTTGATTTTCGGTATCAAACTTTCCACAGAGCTCTGGTCTTTTCTTTGCAAAAAGTTGGAAGTCTTCTATTTTGTTGAATGCCCATACTTTCCCTTGGAAGTATATAGTCAGTTTTGCTGGGTAGCTGATTCTTGGTTGGAGACCCAGCTCTCTTGCCTTTCTGAAGATCATGTTCCATGCCTTACGATCATTCAGAGTAGAACTTGCAAGGTCTTGTGTGACCCTGATTGGCATTCCTTTATATCTAAATTGTCTTTTTCTGTCTTCCTGTAGGATTTTTTCTTTTGTTTGATAGCTTTGGAATTTGGCAATTACATTCCTGGGAGTTGTCTTTTGGGGGTTTAGTGTAGAAGGTGTTCTGTGAGCTCTGTCAGTGGCTGTATTGCCCCGTTGTTCTAGAATCTCTGGGCAATTTTCTTTGATTATATCTTGTATCACCATGTCCAGTTTGGTGTTTATTTCTGGCTTTTCTGGGAGTCAAATTACTCTTAAATTATCCCTTCTCCCTCTATTTTCCAGATCTATCACCTTGTCGGTGAGATATTTTATGTTCTCTTCTAATTTCTTGGTATTTTGGCTTTGCTTTATTAATTCTTGCTCTTTTACACGATCGTTGTCTTCCAGCTGCCTGATTCTGGCCTTTAAAGCCTGGTTTTCCTTTTCAGTTTCATCATACCGGTTTTGTAGATGCATGAATTTCTTTTGCATTATTTCCAACTTTTCCTCCCAGAAGGCTTCCATCTTTTTGGTCATTTCTGATTCAAATTCTTCATAGGTTTGTGGAGAGTTTCCATTTCCTTTGGAAGGTTTTGGAGCATTTTCTTGTATATTATCTTCTATCTGCTCTGTATTTTGTATTTTGGCTCCATAGAATGTGTCCAAATTCGCCCCTTTCTTCTTATTTTTCTTGGTATTTTGGGGCTTCTGTGCTTCTGTGGAGTTTGCCATCTCTGAATGTGGAGGATTAGCTTTTCTTATCTCTGTCTGGTATTCAGAGGCTTTAGTCCTGGGCAGATTGTCGGTTCTATGAGCTTTCCCTGGGTTAAACTGAATATGCCTCACTGGAACTGGAATGGAAGGGTTGGACCACGAGGCCACACTCTCCCCCCGGCTCGCTTTCCGGAAGTTGCCTTCAGAATCGCTGGCCGTGAGGCTGTTTCCTCGGCCTGCGGGGGGATGGGCTGCAGCTTCCCCAAGCTCCGAGGGCAGGGACTTTCACTGAGACTTGGATAGCAGGATCCAGCCCGTGAGGTTGTCTTGCTCCAGGCAGTGACTTTCACTGGGACTCGGATAGAAGGCCCTGAGGGTTGTTGTTCCGAGGACCCTGCTCTCTGAGCCAGGCCGGGCTGCGGCTTCCCGGAGCCTTGGACTCTGCGCTCCTACCCCTTAGGTCCGAGGGATCTCGGGTTCTGGCTTTTGAGGGGAGCCGTACCTTTTGAACCGGGTCCAGGTCCAGGAGGAGGGTTCCCAGGGTCTGTGCTGTTGATCGTTTTGAATTTCGGCGCCTTAGGAGCTTATAGTTTGAGATCGGTCGGGAAGGGTTTTCCGGAGATCTGAACTTTAGCTTTCTCTAAGCCGCCATCTTAACCGGAAGTCGCTATGAATTTTTTGTAGAAGTCTTTTTCTTATTATTTCTTTTGGGTCTAAACCCAGCAGTGCTATGGCTGGATCAAAGGGCAGACAGTCTTTTAGCACCTATATAGTCAGTTTTGATGGATAGGTGATCCTTAGTTGAAGACCCAATTCTCTTGCCTTTCTGAATATCATATTCCAAGTCTTGCAGTCCTTTAGTGTGGAAGCTGCCAGATCTAGCATAATCCTAATTAGTGCTCCTTGATATCTGAATTATCTCTTTTTGACTTCTTGTAAAATTTTCTCCTTAGCTTGGAAGCTCTTGAAATTGGCAATTACATTCCTGGGGGTTGTCTTTTGAGGTTTTAGTGTAGAGGGTGTTCTATGAGCTTTTTCAATGCCTATTCCCCCCTCCCCCCTTATTCAAGAACATCAGGACAGTTTTCTTGGATAATTTCTTGTAGTATGATGAATCCAGTAGATATTCTACTGTATCTCACTTCCATATTGTCTTCCCCTGGGCTTTAAGTTGTACTACATGGATTTTATAGATGCTGGGAGTCTTAACCTTTATCTCAACTTCTCTGTGTTATACCCCTACCTCCCAATCCCCATTCACTAGATCTTTTTTTCGACTGGTTCTAACCTTTTGTGAATTTAGTCTAACAACATCTCTAAAGCACTTAGCACAGTTCCTGAAGCATCATAGAGGCCTAATAAATGCTTGTTCCCTTTATCTTCTTCTTCCTCCCATAGTGGTACTAGGAGTTTCCTCACCAGATAGTTCTCAATAGCAATGAAATCTCAGGTCTAGTGTTCTAAGTTAGTATGTTGTCTGTCTCTGAAATTTCAAAGGCGTATGTGAAGCTCCATTAGAATCTATATTATGTCAGATCTCTATCTCAGACATTAACAGACTTTTTTTTCTCTTATTGTTTCAAAACCAATTATTTCTTTGTGGGTCATTTAAAAAGGTTCAGTTTTCTGAATACCGCCATCACTCAGTTTAGTCCATGAGCTTCATATATAAGTGACTAAACCATTTTAGACTGAGTTGACCTTTTTTGTTCACTTCTTCAACTATTCTTTGATGATTCATCACTATAATATTATAAGAGGAAGAATAAAAATCTTCCAAAGTCATTAATCTCTCTCCTGGTCTCTAGTTACTCATTGAACAACTTGAACAGAATATATCAAATACATCTTAAACTCAACTTTTCCAGAATTCAACTCACTATCTTTCTAAAAACTTCTCCTCTTCAAAATGTTGCTATTTTTGCTGAGGATAATTCCATCCTCTCATTTATCTAGGCTTCCAACTTTGGTGTCATCCCATGTTACTGTGGCTCTAAGCTTAAATAAAAGATCTCTCCCTAACAAATTTGTTCCCCACACTATACTCAAGGTGAAAATCCCTCTCGGTGTGGGGGATCCCAGAGAAATAGCCAAGGATTTTTATGAAGGTGTGAAAGAGAGATAAGAGCTCTGGAATCAGAGAGCAAAACTTTTTATTTCCCAGAACCTGATGTTTTAACAGAAGTTATCCCAGTCCATTCTCTCCCCATCCCCCATAATGATGAACCTCATGTAACCCTAAATGTTGGAAATAAATATTATGATTGCCACTTAAAAACTTGAACATCCAGATTGGTATTGATGAGTAAGCCTGATTCTGAATGTGATCCTATTGAATCTCTAAATGTAGTAGGGGTATCAGGACCACCCCTAAAATTCCCAAAGATTTCCCCTTGAATAATGTCTGTGGGACCCTTATCAGTAGAACATTATTTCCTTCTAATGCCTAGGGAGAGATCTTTTATTCAAGCTTAGAGGCTCTATGACACTAGAATTGTCTGAGGAATCCTTAAATTTACTCCATGTACTTTATTCAGACAGTGAAAGAACCTCCCACCTTTTGAAGGAATCTCTTTGGACTATATCGTCTTTTGATGTTAACCTACTCAAATTAATTGTTCCTGTTCAAATTAAGACAAAAGGTTACCCACCTCCTTCCATTCCTCAGTATACTCTATAAAAAAGGCAATTGAGGGGATTACTCCAGTGATAGATTCATTAATTGAGCAAAGAATAATAATTATATACAAATCTGAATATAATACACCTATCCTACCTGTAAAAAAGCCAAACTAGGCTCAAATAGGATTTAAGGGTTATAAATATTCATGTCATTAAGAGATATCCTGTAGTTCCTAGCCCAGGTACAATTATCTCCACTATTCCCAACAAAGCCACATATTTTACTGTGGTAGATCTGTGCTCAGCATTCTTCTCAATTTGTATTCATAAAAAATCAAGGAATATATTTGCCTTCATCTGGAAAGGTTCCCGGTGGACATGATGTTGGTTACCACAAGGGTTTGTGGAAAGTTCCACATTGTTCTCACAGATTTTACAACAGGGTTAGAAAAATATTAGGTTTAAAGAAAGCTGTTTTATACAGTTTGTAGATGATTTGCTCTTGGCCTTACCAAATGCCACAGTATGCCAGGAATACAGCAAACATCTCCTTTTAGAGCTATATAAAAGAGGCCACAAAATCTCTAAGGCAAAGATTCAGTGATGTCTCCCCAAAGTGGAATATTTAGGGTTCAGTTTAACTGCTGGTGCCCAATCCATTTTCCCTAAGTGCATTGAAGATATTCAGAAATTGAAATTTCCCTCCACTAAGAAATAGTTGAGGGCAATTTTAGAAGCAACAGGATTTTGTAGGCAGTGGATCTCTTGCTAAGGGGAAATCACCAAGTCACTTTTAGCTCTGACAAAAAATTGGTTTCTGAACCACTTAAATTACAGGCAGAATACCTGTGAGTTCTTTCAAAATTAAAACAGGCTATCTTGTCTGCTCCTGCTCTAGGCATTCCATATTATAAAAAAGCCATTTACTTTACATGTACATGAACAAAGAGGGGTAGCTTCAGGTGTTTTGACTCAATTTTTGGGACCTGTTTAGTATCCAGTTGCTAATTATTTGGCCCAGTTGAACCCAATAGCTTCAGGAGCACCATCATGTGTTAGAGGCATAGCTGCCACAGCTTTATTAGTAACTAAATCTGCTGATGTAGACTTAAGATGTCCTTTAACTATAATGTGGTCACATGGAGTCAAAACATTGTTGCTAAGACATAGAAAACATGCATTTTATGATAAAAGACTCACTTGGTACAAGGTAACTTTGTTAGGTAATGAAAATATTACCTTAAAATGCTGTACAGTTCTTAACCCTGAAACCTTGCTTTTTGATTTACCAGTTTCAGGAGAACATTTACACAATTGTGAATATTTAGTGTCCATGGGTGAAAAGCCTCAAGATAATCTCCTGGACACTCTTTTAGACAACCCAGATTTAGTCTTATTCACTGATGGTTCTTCTTTCATAAGGGGTAGCATACACTACACTGGAGCTGTTGTAGACACAGAATTTACCACTATGTGAGCAGCTTCACTGCCCACAACTATAAATGCTCAAGGTGCAGAACTGATAGATCTAAAACATGCCTGTATAATTGCCAAAGATAAGAAGGCAACGATTGATACGGTTTCTAGATATGCATTTGGAATGTCAGGTGGTGGGTATGCTATGGCTTCAAAGGGGATTTTTAACCTCAGCTAGGAAATGTATCTTAACTGCAGAAATCATTAAAGAAGTGCTTTCTCCTCTCCAGCTACTTGAGACCCTAGCTGTGGTTCATTGCTCTGCCAATACAGGTGGACCTGACCTATCTCTAGAGAAAACTATCAGGCAGAAACTATAGAAAAACTGCCTTAGAAGGGCCTGAATTAATTTTAACATTGGCAACTACTAATGACTTAAAATTATCCCTTTCTTATAATGAACAGGAAGTGGAAAAATGGAAGCAAAAGTTTGAGGCAAAACAGATAAATGGAGCATGTATATAATCTGAAAAAAAAAAACAACCTACTCCCTAGAAGTTTTTTTTTTTTTTGTTAAAGGTTTATTATGTACAAAGCACCATGCTAAACCCTAGTGATACAAACAGAAAAGCAAGGCAGTCCCTGCTCCTAAGTAACTCACATTCTAGTAGGGAGAATACATGTATGAACATTTAGCTCCAGGGGAAATGGAAAGTTCTAGTGGTTTCTAGGCTGCAGCAACAGAGCTGATGGTAATGTATCTTCTTTATTGTTGTTTCCATCCATTTTTGGTACTGAGATGTTTGGCAGTGCCAAGGCCTTTGGTGGTGAGAACTTTTTATACTGCATCTTCAGTAGCTGTGGCTGCTTAAATAGAGGCACCAGCAGATAAAGAAGCAGCTGCCATGTTGGGCTCCTTGATTCTGTGAGTGATGGCTGTGGTGAACATGCTGGAAGCAAGGCTAGTAGTCGAGAGAGTTGCTGATATTTCTGTGCCTTTTGTGCTCCTAAGAAGAGTTAGGTTTTCCCAAACACTCAAATAACCTGACAGTTTTTCAGTTGCCAACATTTAATTACAAGCACTCAAGAATGGAATGAAGATGGTTTATTGTGTGAAATAAGCAGGGGTCAATAGGCTGGTGGTCTGATGGGCATTGCTATTTCTGGGAACCTGGGGTTTGGAGTTGTGGCCTATTTTTACCAGGATATGAGGGAAAGTGACTAAAGTATTTTGACTCAGCTGGCACATACTACCTCCTCAGAATGTCTTGTGGCTTCAGCTAGGCTTGCTGGTTTATTCTATTGGTAACAGTTGGTCAGCAGATGATGCTTGTAGTGATGGGGATGGCAGGTCCCTTCTTCACAGGTACTCCTCTCTCCTTACACAGTGGTTGTGGGGACTAGGTTGGAAGCAGGACTTCCTCCTCTCAGAGTTGGGAGCTCAGAAGTCATCTAACTCAATCTGAAGAGAATCCAAATTATAATACATTCCTGATTATTGTAAAGGATGCTGTCATTGTCCTAGTCCCCCAGATTCACAACATAGGTACTATCTACAACTCTTCATACTCTCTTACCCCCATACCTGGTTTATTGTCAAGTTTCATTGATTCTACCTTGGCAACATCCCTCAAATATGCCTCCTTCTCTCCTCTGACATTGCCACCCCTTGAGTACAGGTGCTTATCACTTCATGTCTGGACTATTACAAAAACTTGCTGGTTGGTCTGCATGCCTCTAGTCTCTCCTTATATTATTCCATTCTGTTGTCAGCTGTCAAATTGATTTTCCCAAAATGTAGGTCTGATCATGTCACTACCTATTCGATAAACTCCAGTGCCTCCTTGTTTTGCTTCCAGGAACAAATAGAAAATAATTCAAAGTCCATGAATTGTCCCCTTCCTATCTTTCCATCCTTTTTACACCTTATTTCCCTCCCCAGTTATGCAGTCTAGTGACATTGGTTTCCTTGTTGTTCCTTGAACAAGACACTCTAGGCATTTTCTTTTCTTTTCTTTTTTTTAAAAACTCATCTTCCATCTTAGAATCAATACTATGTATAGATTCCAAGGCAGAAGAGTAGTAAGAGTAAGCAGTGGTATTTAAATGACTTGCCCAGGGTCACATAGCTAGGAAGTGTCTTGAGAACAGATTTGAACCCAGGACCTCTAGTCTTTAGGCTTGGCTCATAATTCATTGAGCCACCTAACTGCCCCACTCCAGACATTTTCATTGGCTGCTCCTCAAATCTGGAATATTCTCTCTTCATCTCCATCTCCTTAATTTCCTGACTTCCTTCAGATTTCAGCTAAAATTCTACCTTCTGTAAGAAGCCATCTCCTAATCCCTCTTAATGTTAGTGTCTTCTTTCTGTTGATTATTTTCAATTTATCCTGTCTAAATTTTGTTTATAAGTAACTTTCATGTTAGCTTACTCATTCATTTGTGAACTCTTTGTGATCAGACTGCTTTTTGGCCTTTCCTTTTATCCTTTTTTTCCGCCATTTGAATTAGTTTATTTAGTCAATTTAGAACATTATTCCTTGGTTACAATAATCACATTATTTCCCTCCCTCCCCTCCACCCACCCTTCCTGCAGGCGATGTGCAATTTCATTGGGTATTATTTGTGTCCTTGATCAAAACCTATTTCCATGTTGTTGATGTTTTCACTGAGATGTTCATTTAGAGTCTCCATCCCCAACCATATCCTTTTGACCCATGTATTCAAGCAGTTGTTTTCTTTGGTGTTTTTACTTCCACAGTGTTTCCTCTGAATGTGGATAGTGGTTTTTCTTGTAGATTCCTCCAAGTTGTTCAGGATCACTGCATTGCCACTAATGGAGAAGTCCCTTACATTCTATTGTACCACAGTTTATTGGTCTTTGTGTACAATGTTTTCCTGGTTCTGTCCCTCTCACTCTGCATCAATTCTTGGAGGTTGTTCCAGTCTCCATGGAATTCCTCCACTTTATTATTCCTTTGAGCACAATAGTATTTCATCACCAACATATACCACAATTTGTTCAGCCATTCCCAATTGAAGGGCAGCCCCTCATTTTCCAATTTTTTGCCACCACAAAGAGCACTGCTATGAATATTCTTGTACATGTCTTTTTCCTTATTATTTGTTGGGGTACAAACCCAGCAATGCTATGGCTGGATCAAAGGGCAGACAGTCTTTTAGCTCCTTTGGGCATAGTTCCAAATTGTCCTCCAGAATGGTTGGATCAATTCACAACTCTACCAGCGATGCATTAGTGTCCCAACTTTGCCACATCCCCTCCAGCATTCATTACTTTCCATAGCTGTCATGTTAGCCAATCTGCTAGGTGTGAGGTGATACCTCAGAGTTGTTTTGATTTTCATTTCTCTGATTACAAGAGATTTAGAACACCTTTTCATGTGCTTATTAATAGTTTTGATTTCTTTATCTGAAAATTGCCTATTCATGTTCCTTGCCCATTTATCAACTGGAGAATCACTTGATTTTTTGTATAATTGGTTTAGCTCTTTATAAACTTGAGTAATTAGACTTTTGTCAGAGGTTTTTGTAATGAAGATTGCTTCCCAATTTGTTGCTTCCCTTCTAATTTTGGATGCATTAGTTTTGTTTTTACAAAACCTTTTTAATTTGATGTAATAAAAAATAGTGATTTTACATTTTGTGATTTTTTCTAGCTCTTGCTTGGTTTTAAAGTCTTTGCTTTCCCAAAGATCTGATAAGTATACTATTCTGTGTGCACCTAATTTGCTTGTACTTTCCTTCTTTCTATTTAGGTCATTCACCAATTCTGAGTTTATCTTGGTGTAGGGTATGAGATGTTGATCCAAACCCAATCTCTCCCATACTGTCTTCCAATTTTCCCAGAAGTTTTTATCAAATGGTGGGGTTTGGTCCCCAAAACAGGGATCTTTGGGCTTATCATAGACTGTCGTGCCGAGGTCATTTACCCCAAGTCTATTCCACTGATTCTACTTTCTGTCTCTTAGCCAGTATCGAATTGTTTACCTTCCTGGCTTTGAGATCAGTACCATATTTGTGTCATAAAATGAATTTTGTTTCTTTGCTTATTCTATCAAATAGTTTGTATAATATTGGGATTAATTGTTCTTTGATAGAAATAATTTGTGAATCCATCTGGTCCCTAGAAGTTTTTATCACAAAATATGCCTATCCATTCACAAAAAGGTCACTTTGGCACCCAAAGCATTTTAGACTCTGTTAAAAGAGTATCGATGGCCCCTAGTATAACTACTGTAGCCTCTAAAGTGTATGCAGCCTCCTCCACCTGCCAAGCATATAATCAGCATGCCTTTTGTGGCAAAGCTTTTGGTGGGTGTCCTCTCACACCTTTTGCACACCTACAAATTAATTTTGTCACAATGACAAAGGTTGGACAGTATACATTTTGTCCAGGCATAGTGCATCAACTGACCAGATGGCCAGAAGCTTTTCCTACTACCCAGGCCACAGCAGCCTTTGTTGCCAAGATGCTCTTAAAAGAAATTATTCCTCACTTGGCCTACCTGTAATTATTGACTAGACAGTGGAACTCATTTTACTGATTTGGTTTTATCTCAGATTTATTCTTGTTTGGGGATCACTCCCAAACTCCATGTTCCATATCATCCCCAGAAATCAGGCCAAGTTGAGAGAATGAATAGAGATCTTAAAACTGTAATTAGAAAATTGTGCACAGTGACTCATTTTAAATGGCCTGATATTATCCCTCTGGCCCTATTTTGTCTTAGAAGCATGTCCAAGGGAGATCTACACATTTCACCATTTTAGATGCTTTTTGTACCCCCTCCCTATACAGGTTAAGCTTTTTCCTTCTGCATACACATCATTATTGGGGGGAGACACTTCTATTGCCTCCTATATAAAGCACTTACAGATCAAATTACAAACTGCATGAATCCAGGGCTTTTGTACAAGCAGGACCTATAGACTTCTTGCTCTATGACCTACACCCAGGTCATAAGGTATATATAAAGAACTTCCAGTGCACTGGGGGGAACTCAGCCTGCCCTAGAAGGTCCATTCAACATCCTGTTAACCACTCCAACAGCTATCAAAATTAGAGAAAAGGACTCTTGGTTTCATCATTCACATATAAAGAGAGTACCTTCTGTAGACACTGAATGACTACCTTGTCACTCTTATTATATTTGCTGATTGTTTGTTGTAAGGATTTTATTTTGCTTTTAAGTTCACATATGTATCTAATCTAAAATATTCTGTTATATTATGTCACTTTATGTTACTGTGTTTTGGCAATTAGCTATATGTTCTCTTACACTGTTTTTATTTGTACCATCCTACTATCTTTATTTGTACCATCCTATACCTGAACTGGAGATAATACTATTGTAAAAGCCTGTAGTCAAGTTGAGCAAGCCCTTTTTGTGGCATAGCCATAAGTCTTTATGGATGCTGGGTTTGTCACCAGCTCCATTGAGGTCACATATTGCCTATATAGCCTTTTGTTCCTTTTTGCCTTTGTTAATTGTCACATAGATGATGACAAATATATTCCATCAAACTTTTTACAATCTTTATCAGTAAACATTGGAGAATTAATGGGTTCTTATGGTTTGGGGGATTTTGGTACTTCTTAGAATTTACATTAGCGGTTGTTCTACTCTTTTTTTATAAAGCTGTTACCTGATAAAACAAATTATGTACACTCACACTATGGATCATGGCCAAGTTAAAAAGGGAATTGATCTCATATTTTAGAAACCTTTTTGTTATGCCTCTGCTTGGCTAACACATTGTCACATGGAATGTGAAATATGAATTTTTGATTTTTAAAAATTTTATTATTGTTTTTCATTTTGTGTTCAATAGGATATTTGAATTTTCTTTCCTCTCTTATTTTTTGTACTTGAAGTACATGTAACCAGTATTAATAGTTTTTTTTTATTTTTGCACTAAAATAAGTTCATAATATCAATTAACCCTATTATCAATGCGTACCCAAAAGCTTTTAGATCATGGAAACCTGCCTTTGATTGTTAAATATTATGGAACTTTGACTAATAATTGTGTCTGATTTCAGAAGAAAGGATCACAAAAGAGGCATTGTACAGAGCCGAGAAGCACAATGTCAAGGAGATCAACTAATCCTGTTGGGATTGATGAGAATTTGTGTCAAGACAGAGGAATTGTTTGGGGGTTCAAGGAAGTGGTTGTTTGACAACATCAGATGCAGGATTTTCCTGTACCAGATTCCGATAAAGTACCTCAGTTTGGCTGCCATTTTGATTCCCCTATCCCTGTGAATGAAGGTAAAATCAAACCAGGGAATGCTATTTCCCTTTTGCTTCAAAATCTAGTCCCTTTTCTCTCTTTCACAGTATGGCAATTTTCTGTAATCCTGGCTGCTGATTGTGCTAAGTGTATAATTGCTGTAATTGTTCTACAGGCTTGTGGGTCATAAATCACTTTTTTGGACCTTGATTCAAGGACCCATTATGAGCTTATTCTTGCTTATTTAAAATTTTATACACATAAGATTTTGATATTTTCTTTTTTATGCTGAAATTATCTTTTTCTCTTTTATTTGGGTTTTTATGTTTTGATTTTCTTTTGACAATTTATTCATATACTTCATAACTCAGCCATGTATCTAAGGGTGATCCAGGTGTTGGTCAACAGTTTCCTAAAGGGGGATTGCATTATCATCCTATAATGCAAGGCTTAAAATCTTTTGCAGAAATTTTTAAGATAAGAAATTCACTAACTCCCCAAATAAAGAAAGTGAACTGCTTAGAGAAGATGCCATGGAGATGTCTGCAGAAACCACACACTGCATCAAAAGATCCAGAATGAACTTTGGAATGTAATGAATTGAATTTTGGAAGGTTGAACACATTTACTCTGAATGTAAACTCTTATGCTAAAGGGGATTGCCCCCTAATTGGCTTTTTGCCAATGTACCCACCTAACATTGGCTTTGCTCCCTTTCTCTTTTATTTCCCCTTATCCCCAAATTATTGTAATTTCCCCTTAGAAAGTGCAATACTATATACACCTTTAGTACGAGATATAAATTGGTTATGATTCAATGGGGAGACTAGGCATTTAATCTTGGAGATTCCAACATGCTCACCTCCCAGTGGAACCACAGGAGAGATTGTGTGGATAGAATTTTCTCCCTAGGACTCTCTTACCCAGCATCTCATTTGTGTATTTATGCAATGTGTGAATGTAGGGAGGATAAAGTTTTGATGTTACCTCTCTCCCCTCTCTCTTTTTCCCTGAACATGGCTGCTGAATCTGGCTGAGAGCCAGGAAGAAAATTTACACATGTGGTCTTACTTTAGTTAGAATATTAGTTTTTAACTTCTATTTCTTTTTTATTTTTTTATTTCAAGTGATTATTAATAAACTTTGTAAAAAATAATCATTGGAGTTATTGATATTAATTTAAATTTTACAAATTCAATAAATTGCAATGGCTCCCTGTCACTTCTAGGATCATATAGAAAATCTTCTGTTTGGCTTTTAAAGCCCTTCCTAATTGGGTTCCTGGTGTTCTTACACCTTACTCAGGAATGCATGGGGTATTTAGGGAGGACAAACACCTCTGGTGTGAAGACTTGCCTTATCACTTTTAAGGTTGCTTGTGTACCCTTGGTGTTTGCCTTTTACCTAAATCTTACCTATGGTTCCAAGGATCTGTAAGAGTGCACAGTGGTCACACACCAGCAAAACTCTCTTAGCATATAGGCTAAAACAGTCTTAGGGTAACCCATAGGGCCAAAATTTGTCAATAAGTTAGGGAGATGTCTACCTCAAGTATATGAAGACTTCCCTAGGCATCCAGCTCAGAAAGAACAATTATAGACAAATGAGAGCAATTTGTTCCAATGGTCATGAAGATGACTGAAATAGGCACTATGGAGTGGTAGAGCTTGGTCAGACATTAAAGAAGCCAAGGTCATCCATTGCATCCCAGACCATCATCAGTCATCCTGGCTCTTGTCTTGCCACTGGACTTTGATGACTCTGGAAGAAAGAGCAAGGCTGACAACTTTGTGCAAGTCTGTCTTACTTACATCCAATTTACTCACAAGCCAAAACATCACCCCGAAAGGTCACTGGTCCCCTTCAAAATCAAAGGAAGACCAAAAAAGTCTTACTCTCTTTCGTGTACTCTGAGATCCAATGATAATGGATTTTTTTTTTTTTACAGTTTCTCAAACAGAATATTCTCCTCCTGATTCCAAGAATTTTCCCTGGTTTGTCCTCCATGCCTGGAACTTTCTCATTCTTCTTATTTGCCCCTAGGTTTCCCAGAAGTCTCAGATAAAGCTCCATCTTCTGCAAGAAGTCTTTAGCAGTCATCTTAAACCTTAGTGTCTTTCCATTGAAATGACCTTCAGTTTCCCCTGTATATATCCTGTTTGTAAATAGATACTGTCTCCTTCAATAGAGTCCCTCATGAGTTCCTTGAAAGTAGAAACTGTTTTTTACTTTTCATCATAATCTCAGCATTTAACATAGTTCTTGGTATGTAATACAGGCTTCATAACTGCTCATTGATTGACAGACTTATTGCTATAATGGATATTGAATTTTAAATAAAAAAGAGTCACATTCAAAATTCACCTCAGATATTTATTATGTTACCCCTGGACAGCTTTCTTTTCCTCATCTGTAAATTGCTCTAGGACTTTTAGGACACATTATATATAATAGTAATTATTACAATTACTTAATATTTGAAACACAAAACCATTATTACATATTATTGACAACAAAAGTCAGAGAAAACATTGTTTTGGCACAGAAGTGATAATTGTTTCATGATCAGAAGGCATGTAGAGGTAGATTTTGAGGTTAAAAAACGTTCTCACCTGTATTTGGATAACTTAACAGATCAACAATATCCTCACAAAATATGGACACTACCAAAACCCCTTCTCTACTCCAAGGGAAATCTAGGTTGCTGCTGCTTAGCTGAGATACTCAGCCCCTCTGAATCTTGAGCTGTGAGCTCCCAATCTGTGCCTTCTCATTCTAGGTCATACTGTATTCTGCTGCAGCATTTGCTTCTTTTAATACAGTCCAAGTCCACAAATAACCTGTGTCATGTAAGGCCAATAGGAGGTCAGATCATAGGGAAGGGACTAATGTTTAAGGAGACTGGAAAGATAGAACCGAGTCAGACTATACAAGGCTATGGAAGAGAAGTTTGTATTTGATTTTAGAAACAAAATGGAGCCCTTGGGCAGTAACTGGGCAGTAACATGACCAGTCTTTCCTTTAGAAATGCCATTTGTACAGAAGCTGAGTGGATGGATTGTAAACTGGAGAGATGACAGGAAATATTTGTAAGAATTGTTCATAAAGAACGAGTTGTCAAGTTTTTAGGAAACCAATAGGAAGATTTAGAATGGCTGACATTTTAAACTCTAATGCTAAGGCAAAAGCTGCCTAGCTTTATGAACCATCTGCCTGAATGATTTATACAATCTTACCAAAGTAGGGCTACGGTACAGTTCTAGAAATCACCCAATATCTTTAGTTATACGAGGTCATTCAAAATTGCCATTTATTTTAAAAATCATATTTTATTTGAGCAAGAATATGACTTTGGAAATTTCACAGTGTTCTTTTGACATTATACTCTTTTCCCCTCTAATCTACATGTTTGGCTCCTATGCCCTCCTTATCTCTTCTAAATTCAGAGCCTGAATTACTCACAATTCTTGCAGCTGTACCAAGGCCCTTTCCTGGCCTGGCAGAATTCTCTCTGGAATTCAAAATCCATTCCTTGGTAAACTTTCCTTTTCCCCCCAATATCAGTGGTGATGTCATATTCAAAGCCTTTCCAAGCCCTGAGTTAACCTTTTGGGTTTTAATTTGTTTTATTATTTATAGATATCTTTTAAAAAACTAGTCTGGATTTTAAAAAATTATAAATTTTTATACATAATAAACATCATCTAAAATGAGCACTTCCATATACCCAGAACAATAGAGGGGCATTACAGGAAAATGTGAATTTCTATTGTATGAAATTCTTTTTTAAAATGTATATTTGATAAATTCAACATATTACTTTCAACATTTTCCTACTTGTCTGTGATTTTTTTTTCTGGCCTTTCCTTTATTCTCTTTGGTATATTTTAAAAATATGCTTCAATAATTCTCTTTCCTTTCTATTTCTTTCTTTTATTTTAGTGATAATCCTATCCATACTTCCTTCCTCTCTATATACTCTACTCTCATTGAGAAAAAATAAAAACAAGACTTTTGCAAAAATATGCATATGTAAACCAGACAGATAGCCATATTAGCAGTTCCTGAAAATGTTATGTCTCATTCTGCAACATAAGCCCTTCATACCCCCTCCTCCTCTCTCTCTCTCTCTCCCTTTCAGAAGGCAGTTAATATGTTCCTTCATTGCTCTACTAGTTTCATAGTTGGTCTCATTGTGTTAATTAGAATTCTTAAATTTTTCAGAGTTTTATCTTATTTTATAAATTGTTCTTCTGGTTTTATCCATGTTCCTCTGTATCATTCTACATGTCTCACAAGTTTCTCTGAAATCATCATTATGTTAATTTCCTATGGTGATATTCCATTATGTTTATATATAATCTGTTCATCATTATTCCACTGATGGATATCCTCTCCCAATCTTAGTTTGTAGTTCTTTGCTATAATGGAGAGAACTGCTAAATTTTGTGCATAGAAGCACTTTTAATTTTTTTCTTTGATCTCTTTGGAAGTTATAGGTCTACTAGCACAGTTTGGTGACTATGGGCCCTTGTTCCAAACTGCTTTTCAGAATGGCAAAAGAAATGACAAAGCATTCAAGCATCTTTGCCAAGAAAACTCCAAAAAGGGGTCATGAAGAGTTGGACACAACTGAAAACCCCTAAACAACATCAATAAACCTATCACTTTTTGGTGCCACAGTCTCTTAGTATATACTCATATTTTTCAGCATACTATTTGGAAACTTGCCAAAAACATACTGAAAAAGTATATTGTGAGTGTGTATGAAATATTACTAGAAAAACTACAAAGAAGGTCACCTCTACCGAAGCAAAATTTCATGTTTCATAAGTCCTGGAAGACTATAAAATGAAATACCAGAAGAAGAAACAGTTGATAACAATAGTTCAGAAAAGGATGCTGCTAACAAGAAGATTCTATGTGGTTGAAGAATATATTCAGTGAAATTTCATATATCTCCTCGATACATTAATGTTTAATAGTGTGTATTAAGAACAGAAAACAAGCACAATAGATTCATTTCTTTAACTAAAACGTTAAATATAGCCTTAATCTTTATTTCCTGCTTACAAACTGAGAAAAGTTCCTTCAACATTTTTTGTATTTTAATTGTTGCACAAATAGGTGATCCTTTAAATTTTAATATATCAAACATGATCATCATTACCTTATCCATTCAGTTAAAGTGCCACTGGCAGACAGAAATAAAACAACAACAACAAAAAAAACCCCAGCTATTCCAATGAAGAGACCAATGACCTCTAGATATCTAGATCTGGAAAGAACTTTGGAAATCATGGAACCCAAGAGTCAGTAGTTTATAGTTGAGGAAAATAATGCCTGTAGACATTAAGTAACTTGTTCCTAGCCATACAATGACAGAGTTGGGACAAGAGAGCTCAGGTTCTGTGGTCTTCTCTACTACACCAAGCTGGCATTTTTATATTGGTTTTTTTCTGAAGTTTTATGGGTTAAATTCTATAAATAGACCACTTTGTGGAGTTAATCTCTTTATTTCACCAAACCCAGGCTGTAATTATTGATAGCTATTTATATATGCTCCCATTACATAGACTTTAGTGTATTTTAATTTGAATCTATCTTTGCCATTAGATGGTAACTTCTGGAAGGTAAAGATTGATAGGTATAATTGGAAGAGCACTAACTTTAATTCTGATGGATCTGGATTCTGATCTTTGAAACTTACTGCCTTTTTAACCTTAGACAGTAATTTTAATTTACCTGAACTTCAGTTCCTTTTCTGCAAAATAAGTCCCCTTCTCTTTCTGTCTGTGATCTTATCTCCCATGTCACCTCATATTGTTGACCTTCAAGAGCTTTGTGTATTTGGTATTCATCATAGATTTGAGATAGACTAAGTTAAAGAGTTTAGCAAATTGAGGATTTCCTAAAGTTGTCTTCAATTTCACTCACCTTTAACCCCAGGTTTATAGGAGGGAGATCAGTTGGTATGCTTGGAAAGGTTTTTTAAATACAACAGACCAAATGCATATTGGAAAAAGTAAAGAATCCTTCATTAAACATGCTAATCTTCTAACTATCCAAATATACAAAATCAGAAATCTGTGTGTAGATCATACAGTCATATGTCTGGTTATTTTATAAACATTTAGAAATGGATGAATGGATCTAGAAGCTGACATATTTTTTCATTTAAAGAGACAACCAATTATTTATTATTAGCATAAACATAGTGTGTCATCTAATGTTGACAGGGTTAAGACAAAGAGTTGAGCACTGAAATCACATTACTAAGGTGTGGAAGAAAGAAAGGAGCTCAGATGGTCATCTCTTCTAGAAAGGGGGGATGGTAAAGGGAGGGTGAGTGGGGAGAGGAGAGGTGTGGTGGAAGTTAAGTTTTTATTTAGATGTATTAGAGCAGAACTATTTTTAACCAAGACAAATAATATTCCATATTAATCTCATGTAACAGAAATGATGAGCCTTTCCAAATAGTAAAAATCCAATTCATTGTTGCTCTCATTTTTCAAAACTGTGACATAGCTAGAGAAAAATATTTAATTAAATCTGAATATTTTATCTGCCAGATCAGGGCCTTTGTTTTCCGCTTCTTTTGATAAGCTATTTCCCAATGATGATATTTCCAAGAAATATTCATATTGCTTGTTAATATAATGCCTTTCTGATGAATTCATCATGCATTTCCCTTTCTTTTTTTTTATCAAGTATTGGCATGAAGATTTACTTTAAGAAAATAATATTATTTTGGAAGAGTAGATAGAAGTGGAAGTGGAAGAGAAGATAGAAGTGGAAGAGTAGATAGAAGGATAGAATTAAAGAGAACCACTTGTACTCAAATCCTTCCTTAGATATCTTTGTCACAAAAAAACATGGATGATATTAAAATAATAAAAGATATGACATTGGAAAATGAGCCCCTTTTGCCAAAAGGTGTCCAAAATGATACTGGAGGAAGAGTGAGGTACAACCATAAGTAACTTCAGTATTAATGAAGTAGCCTGGATGAAACTGAAAGGAATATTCATTGTGTATGTGTGTATTGCATAGGAACCTGGCATGTAAGTCTATGAACCAAGGCAAGCTAGATAGAGTCAAATAGGAGATGGAAAGATTAAACATTGATATTTTGTATATCCGTGAAGGTATGATTGCTGATCTAGAGCCAGATATCCTGAAGAATGAAGCCAAATGGATTTTAGGAAGCATTATTAACAATAAGGCTAGTAAAGGTAATGAAATTCCAGCTGATCTATTTAAAATCCTAAAAGATAATGCTGTTAAAGAGCTGTACTCAATATGTCAGCAAGTTTAGAAAACAGTAGTGATCATTGAATTGAAAAGATCAATTTACATCCTAATCCTAAAGAAGGCCAATGCTAAAGAATGTTCATATTATTTTTTAAAAATTATTCTAATTTTACACTCCAACAAAGTTATGCTTCAAATTCTGCAAGTTAGCCTTCAGCAATATGTGAACCAAGAATTACGAGAAGAACACGCTGGATTTTGAAGAGTCAGGAGAACTAGAGGCCAACATTCACTAGATTATGGAGAAAGGAAGAGAGTTCCAGAAAAAAAATCTGCTTCTGCTTCATTGACTTCATTAAGGCCCTTGACTATGTGGATCACAACAAAATGTGGCAAATCCTCAAAAAGGATAGGAGTACAAAATCATCTTACTTGTCTCCCAAGGAATGTGTACATGGACTAAGAAGCAACATTTCCTACCAAACTTGGAATAATTGATTGGTTTAAGACTGGAAAAGAAGTAAAATGGAGCTATTACCTGATTTAACTTCTATGCAGAGTACAACATGTGAAATACCAGGTTGGATGAATCAAAAGCCAAATTTAAGTTTGCCAGGAAAAAAAAATCAATAATCTCAGCTATCCAATTAATACCACTCTGATGGAAGAAAGGAAAGAATTCAGATACCTCTTGATGATAATGAAAAAGAAGAGTGTAAAAGTTGGTTTGAAACTTAAGATTAAAAAAAAAACAAATATGATCTTGGCAAGTAGTCCCAGCACTTCCTGGCAATTAGAGGGAGAAGAAATGATAGCTGTATCAGATTTTATATTCTTGTTCTCAAAGGTCACTGCAGAGAGTGAATGTAGCCATGAAATTAAAAGATTCTTGTTCCTTGGAAGGAATAGGAAATATGGACCACAAACCAAATGCCAGAGATATCACCTTCCTGATAAAGGTCCATATAATAAAAGCTATGGATTTTCCAGTACTAATGTTTGGCTGTGAGAGTTGGATTGTAAGGAAAGCTGAGCCCTGCAGAATTGACACTTTTGAATTGTGGTACAAGAGAATCCCTTGGATAGCAAGGAGATCAAATCAATCAATACTTAAAGAAATGATTCAGATTATTCACTGGAGAGTCAAATATTAATGCTGGATTTTAAATACTAATACTAATAATACCAGAGGACAACTCATTGGAAAAGACCCTGATAGTGAGAAAGATTGAAAGCAAAATGAAAAAGGGGTGGCAAGAGATGAGATGGACAGTGTCATGAAAACAAAGAACATGAACTTGGACAGACTTTGAAGGATGATGGAAGATAGCAGCAACTTTGTGTATAGATGATGGGGTTATGAAGAGTTGGAAATGACTGAATGACTGAGAAAAAAAAGTTAACTATTTTGATATTGCCTAATATATAAAATGCTTGTAGATAGATATATTTATAGAGAAGTATATTTATGGATATTATATGGGTGTATTATGTAGATTTTATATTTATATTTAGGTATTGGTAATAGATATAAATATATAACTAATATAACATTAGTCATTATATATAATAATGTTTGCTAGTTTACATAATGTTTTACAGTGTATATATATGTAATTTGCCTAAAATTTATAGGTTTACAATTTTGTAAATTAAATTTCAATTTATTCTCATAATAACAACCTAGGGGGTGGTATCATTATCATCTTCATTTCACAAATGAGGAAACTGAGGCAAACAGAACTTAATTGATTTACCAAGGTAGCAGCTCTAAGTGCATGAGAGAATTTGAAGTTTCTTGAGTCTAACATTTTATATATTATATGACTTTACTGCCTATATATATGCATATTGCCTATACATATAAAACAAAACATATTTTGCTAAGAAGCATTAACTTATATATTTTGTTCAAAACAATTAAGTATGATTTTGCTCAATTCTATTTAAAAATATTTATGAATCATTTTGTGTGGGGCAAGGTATATGGTACTGTGCATAAAAGTTTAAATGTTTTGAAGACCATTATTTTGTAAAGATTAAAATTTAGGGAACTGAGGCAGGAAGAAATTAGTTTCTCTCTGCAAGGAGTATTATATTTTAGAGGTTTATTAAAGGTTAAAATATAAAGAAAATACAAGTAAGAGAAGCACATTCTAGGTGGGCCATGAGGCCCACCCAAATTTCACTCACATCATGAGACGTGCCTGTTTGCCAGCGGAGACAGGAAGAGAAGAGAGCCTGCCGTGGGCAGAGACCCTTTAAATAAATGATTTGCTCTTGGCCCAGGTGAGAATTCAGTGAGATTACAAGCATTTTGGGGAAGTGGAGCAAGGACTTGTGGGGATTGAAGTCCTGGATTCAAGTCCACTTTTATAATTTATTCTTTTATAAATCAGTCTGTTTTTGACAGGTTCTTTCTCCAAACATGAAATTCATTCATTTTTGAGATATCATTTCATTTTTGCCCTTAGTGTTAATATTGTCTGGCTTAAATTTATGCAGTACAACAAAAACAAAATGTTAAAGTGATGAAAAGTGGAGCATATAAAAGTTTAAGAAACTATGATTATTTATTTTAGGACAAAAGAGAGAACCTAATAGTAATGTTCCAACAAATGAAATAATGTTTTACAAGGGAATGAGGACAGCTGTTCTCCATTTCCACTCCAGTTAAAACAATAAGAAATGGACTAAACTTCTGGTAACAAGACATGTGATAGACTCATGCAAAGACTTGACTTTGGTACATAGTTTCATGTAAGGAGGTCATAGAACCTTCATTCCCACAGATCTTTTAAAAAAAGTAGATGAAAATACACATTGTTTGGAATGGCTTCAGGTCTAGCTTAGCTTTTCATAAGTAGTAACTGGAGAGTTATTTAATTATTTTGTAGTCTGGAAAATGGGCAGAAGAACAAATTAGTACTCTTTCAATTTCTCAGTGCTAGAACATAAATCACAGTATTTTAAACCATTCAAAGGACAATGGAGAATAGCAATGTCAGAAGGAACATTTTCCATCTGGAAACACTATTGTACAAAGGGGGACAAAATTACCCTTCTCTGCCAAAAAGCTACCAAAGGTGGATAGAACTTGCACATTAGGGGTGACCCTGAAGGGCTGGAATGGCAAAAAATATGAGCAAAGTTATAAGGGGTTTTGGGAAAATATCTGGGAGAGGTCTGTCTATAGAAATAATTTTATGTCAAGATGGCGGCATAGAGGCAGTTAAACTTCAGACCTCTGAAAACCCTCACTAATTAAAAACAAAATGCTTATAGGGGACTGAAAACCAAATCTAACAACAAAACAGAGGTAAGGAACCTTCCTGCTTGACCCAACTTAAAAGGAAGACTCTCAAAAAGCCTGAATTCTCGAACAATTGGGGTTAAGAGAAAGAAAGAAGGAAGGTCCAAGGACCCCCCCCCCCACCTACAGTATTGAGCCTCCAGCAGTTCTGGAATCTCTGGGCCAGCAATGGCTCTAGTCCAGAGGGGTTGCCTCATGGGCATAGCTGTGCCTGGCTCAGGGCTTTAAACAGAAGCAGCAGAAAGGCAGCTGGAGGAGAAACTCTGAGAAGGCAGCCCAATTGCAGCCGAGACACTTCATATTGCCTCCCCACCCCCTTTACCAAGGAAGTTTTGGCCTTAGGGCACACCCAGCTCTGCTAGATCAACTCCACTGTTATCAATAGGGTAGATAAGAAGCCTTCAGAGGGCAGGGAAGCTCAAGCTCCTTTACCCCTCCCCACTGATTCCACTAAGAACCTGCTGAATAACCTCTAAAGGTGAAGGCTGCAATTACTACAGACCACCTTAATAATAAGGTGGGAAGCCCAGCTCCTTTTCAGTTTCTGCTTACAGCTGGGGAAGATCTGGCATCAGGGTTCATCCTGACCAATCAGCATAATAGAGAAGCTCCTTTAGGACAGAATAGCCCAAACCCACAGATCCAGCACATAATGAGAGGAGCAAGACTACAGGCAACTACAGGGGGTTTGGGGGGGAAGAAGAGGGATATATGAGCAAACAACAGAAAAAGAAAAAAGAAATTACAATTGACAACTACTATCTAGGCAATGAACAAAGAGCAAATAAACTAGAGGAGGATTAAGGAACAACAACAAACAAAAACAAAGAAATTCCAGTGAATTGGACACAGGCTTTGGAAGAACTCAAAATTCAAAAAACAATTAAGAGAGGCTGAAGACAACTGGGACAAGAACTTAAAAAGCAAGATAAGTCATCTGGAAACAGAGCTACTTGAACTACAATGAGAAAATAGTGTCTTGAAACCCAAAATTAACCAGCTTTAAAATGAGGCAAAGGAGGTGAAAGATGACCTCCAAAGGAAATCAGACAAGAAGGTGAAGGATGACCAAAAATCCAGGGATGAAATTCAGTCTTTAAAAACTCGAATACAACAACTAGAAGCAAACAACTTCACAAGGCAGCAGGAAAATATAAAACAAAATCAAAAAGAAAAAATTGAGGAAAATATGAAACACCTCATCCACAAAACAGAAGATTTAGAAAACAGGTCAAGGAGAGACAACTTAAGAATCATTGGTCTACTGGAAGATCATGACAAAAGAAAAAGCCTGGACATCATACTAAAGAAATTATCCAAGAAAACTGCCCTAACATTCTAGAACAAGAGGGAAAAGTGGAGATTGAAGGAATCCATAGGTTACCTCCTGTACTTATTCCCCAACTGACAATGCCCAGGAATGCTAGAGCCAAATTCAAGAACTACCAGACCAAAGAAAAATATTACAAGCTGCTAAGAGGAAGTCATTCAGATTCCATGGAACTACAGTTAGGATAACACAGGATCTGGATGCATCTACACTGAAGGACAGAAAGGCATGGAATATGATATTCCAGAAAGCAAGGGAACTATTTCTACAACCAAGAATCAACTACCCAACAAAACTGACTATATTCTTACAGGGGAAAGTATGGTCATTTAATAAAATAGAAGACTTCCAAGCATTTCTAAAGAAAATACCAGACCCGAACAGAAAACTTAATGCCCAAACATAAAACTCAAGAGAATCATCAAAAAGTAATTAAGAAAGAGGGAAAAAACAAAAACAAAATCTTTTTTAAGGGACCCAATAAGTTAAAATGATATGTATCCTACAAGAAAAGAGGATATTGGTAACTCTTAAAAATTGTTATTATCACCTGGGTAGCTAGAAACATTATACTTAGAGGGAATAGTGACAAACTGTATAGGATGAAATGCCAAGACATAAATATGTATATAAATATGTGTATACATACATACATACATATATATATATATATATATATATAAACTAGAAGCAAAAAAAGAGGTTAATACTAAAAGAAATGGGAAAAGAAGCAAAATGCAGTAAATTTATATGTTGTAAAGAAGCACATGGAGGGAGTGAGGGAGAACACCAATACACTGGAAGGGTAAAGAGGTTGAGATAGGAAACACTCACTTCTTACATGTATTGAAATTGATTTAAAGAGGGAAGAACAATCAGATCCATTGGGGCAGAGAATTGATTCATGCCCTATAGAGTAGTAACAAATGCACTGGTGGGGAGGTAAGCATTACAAGGGAGGGAGAAGATGGGGAAGGAGTTTAAAAATAAAATGGGAATAACAAGGGGCAGGGTAGAAAGGGAAATAAAATAAGGGTGGGAATTAGGGGAATGATTAAAAAGAAAACATTGGTATAAAAGGAAATAGTGAAAGAATAAAGGGCAGGTCTAGGAGTGGAAATCAAAATGTTGGAAAATACACAGCTGTTAATCATAACTCTGAATGTGAATGGAATGAACTCATCCATAAAACACAAGCAAATAGCAGAGTGGATTAGAAATAAAAATCCTACCATTTGTTGTCTACAAGAAACATATATGAGGAAGGTAAACACACATAGTATAAAAGTAAGCTTATGGAACCAAATCTTGGGCATTAACTGAGAAAAAGAAGGTAGAAGTCTCAATCATTATATCTGACAAAGCCAAAGTAGAAATAGATCTAGTCAAAAGAGACAGGGAAGGTAACTACATCCTGATAAAAGTCAGTATAGACAATGAGGAAATATCAGTACTCAACATGAATGCACCAAATGGTATAGCATCCAATTTTCTAAAGGAGAAACTAGTGGAGCTCAAGGATGAAATAGATAGAAAAACCATACTATTAGAAGACCTGAACCCTCCTCTATCAGAACTAGATAAATCAAACTAAAAATAAATAAGAAAGGGGTAAGAGAAGTGAATGAAATCTTAGACAAATTAGAGTTAGTAGATATGTGGAGAAAAATAAATAGGGACAAAAAGGAATACACCTTCTTTTCAGCATCACATGGTACATTCAGAAAGATTGACCATGTACTAGGGCATAAAAACATTGCAAACAAGTGCAAAAGGCCAGAAATAATAAATTCAATCTTTTCAGATCACAATGCAATGAAAATAATAAATAGTAAGGGTACATGGAGAGTCAAATAAAAATTTAATTAGAAATTAAATAATACAATTCTTCAAAATTGGTTAAAGTATAAATCATAGAAACAATAATTTCATTGAAGAAAATGACAACGATGTGACATCCTTTCAAAATCTATGGGATGCAGACAAAGCAGTACTTAGGGGGGAAATTATAATTTTGAACTCATATATTAACAAATTGGGGAGGGAAGAGCTCAATTAATTGGGCATGCAAATTTAAAAAAAAACATCAGAAAGTGAACAAATTAAAACTCCTCAAATGAAAACTAAATTAAAGATCATAAAAATCAAAGTCAAAGAACTTTTGATTTAATAAATAAGACTAGAAGGTGGTACTTTGAAAAAACAAACAAAATAGACAAAGTACTGGTCAATCTAATTTAAAAAAAGGAAAGAACACCAAATTAACAGTATCAAAGATGAAAAGGGAGACATCACCTCTAATGAAGAAGAAATTGAGGCAATCATTAAAAACTATTATGCTTAATTATATGGCAATCTGGGCGATATGGATGAATATTTACAAAAATATAAATTGCCTAGACTAACAGAGGAAGAGATAGAATATCTAAATAACCCCATATCAGAAAAAGAAATTGAACAAGCCATCAAAGAACTCCCTAAAAAAAAAACTCCACAGGATCAGATGGATTTACAAATGAATTCTGTCAAACATTCAAAGAACAATTAACCCCAATATTATACAGACTATTTGACAGAATAAGCAAAGAAGGAGTTCTACTAAATTCCTTTTATGACACAAATATGGTATTTATTCCAAAGACAGGCAGATCAAAAACAGAGGAAAAAAACTATAGACCATTATGACCAGGTGATATTTATATCAGGAATGCAAGAATGGTTCAATATTAGGAAAACCATTCACATAATTGACCATATTAACAAGCAAACCAACAAAATCACATGATTATTTCAATAGATCCAGCAAGAGTCTTTGACAAAATTCAACACACATTCATATTGAAAACCCTAGAAAGCATAGGAATAGAAGGACCTTTTCTAAAAAGAATAAACTGTATATATCTAAAACCATCAGTAAACATCATCTGAAATGAGGATAAACCAGAAACCTTCCCATTAATATCAGGAGTGAAACAAGGATGCCCATTATCACCTCTATTATTTATCATTGTTTTAGAAACACTAGATGTAGCAATTAGAGAAGAAAAAGAAATTGACGTTATTAAAATAGGCAATGAGGAGACCAAGCTATCACTCATATGATATGATGGTCTACTTAAAAAATCCTTGAGAATCAACTAAAAAGCTAGTTGAAATAATCAACACCTTTAGCAAAGTTGCAGGATACAAAATAAACCCACATAAGTCATCAGCATTTCTATATATTTCCAACACATCTCAGCAGCAAGAATTAGAAAGAGAAATTCCATTTAAAATCATCCTTCACAATATAAAATACTTAGGAATCTATCTGCCTGAGACAGACACAGGAATTATATGAACACAACTACAAAACACTCTCCACACAATTAAAACTAGATCTAAACAATTGGAAAAGCATTGTTTGCTCATTGGTATGACGAACTAACATAATAAAAATGACAATCCTACCCAAATTAATTTACTTATTTAGTGCCATACCCATTGAACTACCAAAAAAACACTTTTTTACTGAATTAGAAAAAAACATAACAAAGTTCATTTGGAAGAACAAAAGATCAATGATATCTAGGGAAATAATGGAAAAAATGTGAAGGAAAGCGGCCTTGCAGTCCCAGATTTCAAACTATATTATAAAGCAATGGTCATCAAAACAATATGGTACAGAATAAGAAATGGACAAGAGGATCAGTTGAATAAACTTAGGGTAAGAGCCCCCAGCAAGACAGTCTAAGATCAACCCAAAGATCCCAGCTTTGGGGACCAAAATCCACTATTTGATAAAAATTGCTGGGAAAATTAGAAGACAGTGTGGGAGAGATTAGGTTTGGATCAACATCTCACACTACACCAAGATAAACTCAGAATGGGTGAATGATTTGAATATAAAGAAGGAAATTATAAGTAAATTAGGTGGACACAGGATAGTATACATGTCAGACCTTTGGGAAAGGAAAGCTTTTAAGACTAAGCAAGAGTTAGAAAAAAATCACAAAATGCAAATTAAATAATTTTGATTGTATTAAATTAAAAAGTTTTAGTATAAACAAAACTAATACTTCCAAAATTAGAATGGAAGCAACAAATTGGGAAATAATCTTCATAACAAAAACCTCTGACAAAAGTCTAATTACTCAAATTTATAAAGAGCTAAATCAATTATATAAAAAAATCAAGCCATTCTCCAGTTGATAAATGGGCAAGGAACATGAATAGGCAATTTTCAGGTAAAGAAATCAAAACTATTAATAAGCACATAAAAAAAGTGTTCTAAATCTCTTGTAATCAGAGAAATGAAAATCAAAACAATTCTGAGGTATCACCTCACACCTAGCAGGTTGGCTAACATGACAGCAAAGGAAAGTAATGAATGCTGGAGGGGATGTGGCAAAGTCGGGACATTAATGCATTGCTGGTAGAGTTGTGAATTGATCCAACCATTCTGGAGGGCAATTTGGAACTATGACAAAAGGGCGCTAAAAGACTGTCTGCCCTTTGATCCAGCCATAGTATTGCTTGGTTTGTACCCCAAAGAGATAATAAGGAAAAAGACTTGTACAAGAATTTTCATAGCTGCGCTCTTTGTGGTGGCAAAAAATTGGAAAATGAGGGGATGCCCTTCAATTGGGGAATGGTTGACAAATTGTGGTATACGTTGGTGATGGACTACTCTTGTTTTCAAAGGAATAATAAAGTGGAGGAATTCCATGTGAACTGGAACAACCTACAGGAATTGATGCAGAGTAAAAGGAGAACTAGGAGAACAATATATACAGAGACTGATACACTGTGGTATAATCGATTGTAATGGACTTCTCTGCTGGTGGCAATTCTGTGATCCTGAACAACTCAGAGGGATCTATGAGAAAGAACACTATCCCCATCCAGAGGAAGAATGGTGGGAGCAGAAACACAGAAGAAAAACAACTGTTGATCACATGTGTTGATGGCGATATGATTGGGGATGGAGACATGGACATCTTAGTGCAAACACCAACAACATGGAAATAGGTTCTGATCAAGGACACATGTAATACACAGTGGAATTATGAGTTGGCTACAGGAAGGGCTGTGTGGAAGGGAGGGAAAGAATATGATTCTTGTAACCAAGGAAAAATTTTCTAAATTGACTAAATAAAGTTTTCAAAAAAATTATTTTAAAATCTCTGGGCTCATGTGTGTTATAATGATTTAATCAATAAACATGTGAAGTTATTTGTTTACAGCATTCACTTTTTCAGAAGTGTTGACATTAAAACACTGAACTTTGCATTCTAATAACTATCTAAATATGGATAACCATTATAGTTTCCACTCCACCCATCCTCTGGGCTATTAGCAACCCTATTCATTGGGGCTTCTTTTGAAAATGGTTTGGTCATGGATGCCCTCCGCAGATCCTAGACTCTCAGTTTTTCCCAAATAACCATAGCTTCATTTCCAAAAACTATTTACAACACTCTTTGATAGCTTATATTTAGAAATTAAGAAAAGTTACATAAACTATCACTCCTCAATAATATATGTTCCAAGAAAAACTGAAAATGTTGCCCTTTTGCAATAGGTTGTGTCAATGATCAAAACTTAATGAATTAAAATTTTACTTGTTACCAGGACTCTGTTCCACTGTGATTCAAGAGAAAAAAGACCTTTATCTGAAGGTTCTAAAATGATATTCTCTTCTTAAGTATATATTATTAAAGATTATTTTTGTTGCATCTGATATTCAAGTTTAAATTGTTATTTTAAAATATTGTTTGTTATACTGGCAGTACATAAATAAAAAAAACAGAACATTTGAACTGTTTTTTTTTATTCCATCGTGGCTTGGTTGTTGTTTTTTTTTTTAAACCTGAAATGATGGGTTAAAATTAAAATAATAATCCCTTTCTATTAAATACAAAAAACCCATCAAAATTATAATGTAAGGAGCTGAAATTAAGTGAAATTTATGCTTCAAATTTTACAAAAATTACCCTCTGTCTTAGAATTGATGCTAATTATCAGTTCTTAGATGGAGAGCAGTATGGGCTAGGCAATTGGGGTTAAGTGATTTGCCCAAGGTCACACAGCCAGGAAGTGTCTGAAGCCAGATTTGAACCCAGGATCTGCTGTCCATATGGCTGGCTTTCTATCTACTGAGCAACCTAGCTGCCCCTGTTTAACTGCTGATAAAAACTTTTAACATCATTTTCTTGTTAAAATTAAGACATATTTTGTGTTTTGGATTTTCTTTTTTACAAAAATTTAAACATACTGTGAAGATTAAATTTAACTCTCCCCTGACTGGGAAAATGAAATTAACTCTCCCCTGATTATGAAGATTAAATTGTAACCCCTGCCCATTTTTAGATTTAATCACCAAAAGTGTAAACATCCCACTTAATGATTAAGTGGGAGGTCTGTGACCCACAAGTGAGATAGTGGGTGATGAATCGGAATTGACTGACAGCCTTCTGGGCAGTCCTAAAGGAAAGCTTCAACTGTGATTGGTAGATGGAAAATTAGGGGAAGGCACAGGAAGTGACACAAAAGAAAGTGTCTTTAAAAGGGAGTGACAACTTCTTGAATGCAGTTCGACTGGGAGTTCTTCATTCTTTGGAGTGGAGGCTGGTGGAGAATCTGCTGACCAGACCAGAGACTGTTCCTGATGAGGCTGTTCTAAAATCTCTTTCTTTGGACTGACATGTGGTGAGTGAAAAGTTGACTCTTAACTTCTGGGTTTTCTGAAAAAAAAAAAAAACTAGCCTCAGGAGAGACTTACCTTTGAGAGAGACTTCCCTAGGTCCTTGGCTTTGCCAAGGCCTAAGGACTAACTCTCGCTGCCCAAGTTGAGCCAGGGGCTAGGAGTAAATTACTTAGTGCTTAAGCTAGATATCTTACCCTATCCTCTCTCTGATTTTCTTATTTCATTCTTTCTATATTTTGTAAATAAATTATAAATAAATTTCTTTGGAATTAATATAAATTCCTGGTGACCCTATTTTAAATATAATCTAGTCCAACCTTTTTATATAAATAAACTTTTCCCCCTTACAATATCCAAACACAAAATTATAAAATTAAAATATTCTGGCTCTATTGCAAAAAGAAGATAAATATTAAAAAAAAAAGAAAACAAGATCTTTACAACCAGTCCCATCACTTTCTGGCAAATAGAAGGGGAATAAATGATAGAAGAATCAGATTTTATATACCTGGTATTAAAGATCACTACCACCACGAAATTAAAAGATGCTTGCTTCTTAGAAGAGAAACTGACAAATCTGGACAGCATACTAAAAAGCAGAGACATCACCTTGCTAACAAAAGCCCATATAGTCAGAACTATGATTTCTCTAGTAGCAATGTGTGGCTTGCAAGAATTGGATTATAAGTAAATCTGAACTCTCCAGGACTGAGACTTTCAAATTGTGCACTGGAGAAGATTTCTGAGAGTCCCTTGCACAGCAAGGAGTTCAAATCATTAAATACTTAAAGAAATTGATTCAGACTATTTCCTGGAAGGCCAAATGTTAAAACTGAATCTTAAATACTTTGGCCACATAATGAGGAGGCAGGATTTATTGAAAAAACCCTGGTACTGGGAAAGAGAGGAGGCAAAAGGACAAGGGAATGGTAGAGAATGAGATGGATAGATAGGGTCCTAGAACCAATTTATATGAGCTTGGGAGACTTCAAGAAACAATTGAAGACAGAAGATGTGTTACCATCCATGGAGTTATAAAGAGTTGGACATAATTGAAAAACTGAACAATAACAACATTATATAAAAGACACCTCCCTATACAAGATGAATTAATGTGGATATACACTTTAAAAGCAATCATTATATTGCTCCTTTTTAAATGGAAGAATTTTCAAATTTATTACAGGTACATATATAGCATCAATATATTATATATATATAATATATAAAAATATATTACAATATATTTTTAAACAATTATGAAGGAAAAGGGTCTTCTTGAATTAGGAAAAATTTAGTTAAAGAACCCAGAATTTTAAAGCAGCTAATGCAGGATATATAATTGAAATTCTAAGAAGCAAATATAGAGCATCAAAAGTAATTAACTACAAGTGGAAGCTAAGTGGCTTTGTTAATAGAGTACCATGTCTAGAGTTCAGGAAGACCAATCTTCCTGAGTTCAAATCTGGCTTCAGATAGTTACCTTTTGTGTGACAGTGGGCAAGGCACTTACCCCTTTTTGCCCCAGTTTTATGATATGGAGAAGGAAAAAGCAAACCACGCTAGTATCTTTGCTAAGAAAACCCTGGGTCAAGAAGAATATGACAAGACTGGAAATGAATAAACAATAAAAGCTCAGATCATGGAGGGGGTAGGAGAAGAAGAAATATTTCTGTAGTGCTTATTTTGTGCCTGGAATTGAACCAAGTATTTGTTATAAGAATCTCCGCTGATGCTCACAAAAACCCTGGTATTATTATCCCATTTTACAGTTGCAGAAACTGAAGCAAACTTAGGTTTAGTGAGTTACAGAGTATCACCCAGCTAATGAGTGTCTGAGGCCAAATCTGAAGTGTGTTCTTTCTGACTCTATGTCTAGCACCCTATCCACAGTACCATCAGTTGCCTTAAATATATGTATTTTTAAAAATTAGTTGTGTATTTCATATTTATCTCCATTTTAATATTTTTGGGCACAGTGCATATTTGTGTTCGTGTAAAGAAAAAGATCTGAGTCCAGTGATGGACTCTATTATCTATTGTCTAAAGGTACAACTAAGTTCGAGGAGATTGGCCACCAGGTTTACCCCACTATGGGTGATGAATATTGAGCTACAGGAGCTCTTGGAAGCTCTTCTACTAAGGCACAGAGGGATGGTGATCTATTTGCATTGTGGGAGAGAGTACCCAAACCAACATAGATCCCTTAACCTTGTGAACTGTGTAAGAAGTATTTGAAAGTTTATTAAGTAATTCTCTTGCATAAAACCAGTAATGAATATTCTGAATAGGATTATTTGAAAATTTTCCTTTCTCAAATTAAGGTCTTCTTACTTTCCACAAAAACTTTAAATTGTCTGGTTTCTGAAAAAGATAATAGTCCAAAAGAAATTTTGCAATAATACTAAATGATTTCCATATTTTTCAGAATGATGGATTTTGTTTTCCTGAGAAATTTTAGGAAATCCTGGGCCTATTCATGAATTTTACATTTCAAATCACTTTTTTTTCCCTCAGGAAAATACCATGACTACAGACAGGCACATCCAGTGATTGCTAAATCACATCTTGCCAAAGATCATTTGGAAATCCCAGATTGAAAAAGTCTGAGCAATGAGGACCGTTGTGGCAATGAAATGAGTTTGTTGGCACCAACTTAATCTATTACAGATCATTTGCAGATTTCAAATGCTTGAGAGAGTGCAGGGTTCCAGATTCCAGAAAGACTTTCTTGATTTTTATTTCTAGTTTTTGTTTCCCTTGTGACAGGGGTTTTAGTGGGACAAGAAGTCTCAATGGTTTCATCCAAAGCAGCTAATTCTTACTTCTGCTGTATTGGCTCACAGATTTAGAGCTGAGGGATAACAGAGAGATCATCTTGTTCATTGCCTTTATTTTTCAGATCAGGAAACTGAGCCTCCAAGAGGTGTATTTTGGGTAGTGAGAGTCACTGCTGCAATTGAACTTAGGTCTTCTAATGTTAATCTAGTGATCATTCTATATCATTTTTGTCATTTTTCCATTTACTTTGGCCGGTGTCATCACTGGACTCAGGCTATCAATCTGGTCTGTCATATCCAAAGGCTGTCTAGTCTTGTAATGGTTTTAAATTAAACCATTGGCATGATTTAATTGCTTCTCCTTCATTTGCCTCAGATAGATCCATTGATCCTCTGGCAGGACCATCTTTTCCAAATGGCCTGCTTTCTCTAACAAGTTTCTTCTTGGCTCTTTCAGATTAGGATGCAAATGTTCATTTGGGGAAGATTCTAGATCTTTCCATGAGAGGGGAGTGGGGGAAGAATTCAATAAAAAGCCCACTCATAAATAAAACTTGCCATCTGGAGACTGAAATCTATTATATTGATATTAAAATACTTTGCACGAGAGGAAAGAAAAATAGGTCCTCCAGATCATCAGAGGACAGTGTAGCATGTGGATATGTTCAGAGTAATAGTCCAAATGGAGCACTCTGCAGCCCAAAGTTTTATATTGTTCTGTTAACTTTGCTATGCCAAAATCACTCAGTTGTTCCCTTTCACCAGCCTGTAAGGTCACAAGACAGTTCCTTCTTGATTACTCAAACAAACACTAGTCTGATTCACAGAGGGGAAACAAGGATTTGCCAACAGTCAAGCCCTATGAAGGGTAAATCTGCTTTCACTTTTTGAGCCAACCTGATGACTCACAACCCCTATGACTAACTGTGGTGAGCGTTAAAATGTACCCAATTACAGGGCTCCTTTTTTTATTGCTAAAGAGAAGGGTACCTAAGGGGATGCACGGAATCCAGGCATACATGGTACTGCTGGGGAAAATTAGACCACCCAGATGCTTCTTGGAAACAAGAGTTGAATAAATCCGATTTGTTTGAAAAAGATAAGAGCCTTAAAATGACACTAGAAAATGTAGATTCAATCTTAAAATTGTGTTAAGACTTGGGGACACCCTGTATTTGTAATCCCCAAATCTTTTGGTACATCCTATATTTGCATGAGAGCAGCAAGGTGGTGCAGGTGGATAATGTGCAGGACTTGGTGTTACAAGGATCTGAGCTCAAATCCTGTTTCAGGTACTTACTGGATGTGTGACTCTGGGCAAGTCACTTAACTTTGTTTGCCTCAATTCCTCATCTGTAAAATGAGCTGGAGAAGGAAATGACAGACCACTGCAGGATCTGTCAAGGAAACCCAAAACAGGGACAGACATGACTGCAAGAAGTATTTGTATTCCCAGTATTTACTTTAGTGCTTTGTACATAGTAAGTGCTTAATAAATGTTTCATTTGCCTGTTTTATATATATATATATATATATATATATATATATATATATATGTACATATATAATTTTCCTATAAATCCTCTGCAGAGAATTCACTCAACATAATGAAATTCTCCTCTTGTTCTTTTAGTATCCTGGGGGTACCCATGTATGATTTTATTTTTGTTCTAAGACCAGTCTGTATCCTTTTCTAGTCACACATATCCTCCATAATGATCTTTAAACCATTTCTTACATGCACATCATTTTTAATGGTTAAATTCTACAGTCTAAGTAATAGGATCACTCTGTGTCTTTTTACTGCAGTGTGGTTTATTTAAGAAATTTTAATTCATCCAGGACTGCAATATTCCAGGCGTGAAAGCTACATAGCATCTCTTGCAGAATATTATTACCAAAGCAATGGATTTTTGCAATTATGAGCTGTTCAGGATCATAGCCCTTGCACTCTGCAGATAGACTACAAGGAACTGGGTATGCACGCATATGTATATATGTATACACACAGACCAAAAGTCTCAGTGAAGTTTTAAGCTTAAATAGTTTAAACTATATTATGTATCAGTCCAGATAAGTTAGATCCCAGTGTTGTTCATAATTTAGCAACAGAAATCACGTACTCCCAAGCCCCAAGAGCAAATGGATACATTCTTATCCTGAGGGTATTTTGGAACACAATTCCTGGTGACTAAAAGTTCTCTCCTGGAATGAGTTATGAATAAAGCTGTGAGTCATAGGCTAAGCATTCAAGTTCAACATGCCTAATAAGTGGCATTAACTGTTTTGGATGATTTTTTTTCTTTGAAGTTTTCTAGCTTAAAAAATGTCACTCCCAATCAGGAGACTTTTCATACAAACTCTTTAGGTTTTATTTTATAGGATATAGCAGTGATGGTGAACCTATGGCACGGGTGCCAAAGATGACACACAGAGTACTCTCTTTGGGCACGTGGTGGCCCTCCCTTCACCAGAATTTGTTATTAGAAAGGCAGAGGTACTTGGGTGGAGCTGTTCCCTTCCCCCTCTCCACCATGCCTGATGACATTTTTTCACATCACTCCCCCCCCATCCAGCAGCCAAATGGGAGCACTTTCTCTCCCCCCTGTGGGGAGTATAACCAGCATGTGGTTGGGGAGAGGCATGGCACATGGTCTTTGGGGGAGGCAGACATGGCACTTGGTCTGGGGGAGAGGTGTGGGTATGGGGTCTGGCACTCCATCTCTAAAAGGTTCTCCATTACTGGGATATAAATAAATGACTTGTGAGCCAATATAGAAGTCTTGGGAATGTTGCCAAGTGGGAGAGAGGTCTCTCATGACTTCAATTTTCTCATTTTGCATTTCATTTTGGCTGGAAAATGGGGACCATGATATAGTTTTTATCTTAAATTCAAGAGGATCAGGAAAGAACTCAAGAAAAATTTCATTCAACAAACATTTATTAAAAGTTGCTATGATGTCCAAAGTCCTATACTAGGTGTTAGGAATACAAAGATAAAAATGAAATCATCCTTGCCCTCAAAGGGGACTTGCTTTCAACTTGTGACATATAATATGTTCACAGATTAACACAAAGTATGGACAAAGCAGTTTCAAAAGGGGGAGAACTAATCCTTAGGTTTTCTGGCTGTTCCTCCCAGGAAATACTCCATTTCCTGACAGAACATTTTCATTGTCTCTTCTCTATATCTGGAATTTTCTCCCTTCTATTGGCTTCTCTGGCTTCCTTCACATCACAGCTAACTTCTCACCTTCTTCAAAATGCTTTTCCTGGTCCTCTTTCATGCTATTAGCTTCCCTGTCAGGTTATCTCCAGTTTATCCTGTATGACTTGCTTATCCATAATTTTTTGAATGTTGCTTTTCCCACTACATTATAAGCTCTTTGATACTATTTTAACCTTTCTTTGTATACTCAAAGCTTTGCTCAGTTCAGGGAATGCAAAAGGCACTTAATAAATGTGTGCTGACCTGATTTGACTTGGGGAGATCATGAAGGACCCTTTAAAATATCTGGATCTACATCTATCTATGTAATAGGTGCTACCTGACATGTGCTTTGAAGAAAGCTGGGGATACTATTAGTCAACAATGAAGAGGAAGTTAATTCCAGACACCTCTAGGGGTTAAAGGAGGAGGAAGTGGGGGTCAAGGGGAGAATGACATTTAGACCTAAAAACAATCCCAAGGCAAAAGTCATAGGACATACCTGAGTGAATATTCTTGGTTATTGAAATTTTTTACATTGTTCTAAACTGTAAAGTTTAACACCAAATTCAGGAAAGCTTTATTTAAAGATCTTTCTCACACCAAATTCCTTTTTCTCTTCTAATCTATCTTTTGATCCTGAGGAAATACTATGTGCATTGAGATGAGTGCTCACTTATCCATACATGACATATTGCAAAAAGTGAATTGAACAATGACTACTGATAACTTACTCCTTCCAACTCTTAACAGGGGAAGTGCTTTTCTAGTTTCTTCAAAGCAACTTTGAATCCTGAATTATCTGCATTGATTAGCTATAGTGCTGATTTATTTTATTTTTAAATTTATTTTATTTTTTCTATTACCAAAAATCTATTTTCTCTATTCCGTATTCTTCCCTTAATAAAATGAAAACAAAAACTCTTGTAACAAATATTAATGAACAAGGATAAACATCATCTCCTATTTTCCATATCCAGAAATGAATGTCATATTCCAAACCTTAAATACATCTCTTTGTCATGGGGTGATCATTTTTGATCATCACACTGGTCAGAGTTCTTAAGTCTTTCAAAGTTGTTTGCATTTACAATGTTGCTGAAATATAGAAATTGTTCTTCTGGTTCTGCTCATTCCATTCTTTATTAGTTCATCCAAGTCTTCCCAGGTTTCTCTGCAACTGTCTCTTTTACTATGTCTTATAACACAATAGGATGCCATTACATTCACCATACTTTTCCAGTCATTCCTCAACTAATGAATGCCATTTTAATGATAAATTCTTTGTGTCTAAAAAAAGATTCCCTTTAAATATTTTCATAGATATGAGTCCCTTTTCTCTTTCTTTGATGTCTTTGTATTATAGGATAAGCAGGGGGTCAAAGGCAATTACTATGTCTCAGTTTAAAAGATAACAGACTTGGTCAGAATTAACTTCATCACTGATATAACATTCAATAGTTAACAGATCATCATAAGGATAAGCAAAGACTATGAGAAGTAACTAAATTCAATCCAACATTTGTTAAATGATAATCATGTACAAGACTCTATGTTAGGTGCTGGGATTCAAAGATGAAATGGAAAACAGTCCCTCCCCTCTAGGAGTTTATATTCTACTAAGAGACCAAACATGAAAACATAAAAATATAAATATGATAATCTGAAAGGGAGAGAGACCTAGCAGCTAAGGAAATCAAGAAAGGTAATGAGAGAAACATCAGGATAAATTAGGTTCAATACCTGCCCCTGTAAGGCTCATGACTTCTGATTTTGAACATTGACTGTCAGTTTTAGAAAATCATACAGTGAAAATCAAAGAAAAGAAATATTTGAGTGGGCTGACTCTGGCATGTTTGTGAACAAAAGTTATATATTCTCTAAATTAAATTATTAAATTAATTTAAATGATTATTTAAAATAGGAATTATGGAAAGGAACTGCCTAAAATAACATTATAATAAATGAAAGAGAAGTACATTTAAGTTTTAAAGTTATCATTAGAATTTTTTTTACCATTTCATCTTTTAAAGATTTCTCCAATGAAAAGATTTGGGAAAACCATCCCGTTCTTTATTTGAGAGAGGGAAATAGGGAAAATGGATTTTATACCCAAAATCAGGATGCATAAAAACTTTCATTGAGTATTTGGAAAGGATGAGGCAAAGTAACTGAAAACATTAAAACCAGCTTTGTAAGACTAACTGATCAAGAATCCCCCAGAACTTCATAATAAGATATTTCCAGATAATTTTGTTTAAAAATTTAAAAATAAACAATCTGACAAAATGACTTCTAAATGGTCCCTTATTAAAGCCTGGTGATCCATATGCTACTATGCCAGCAATATTAGTATATTTACACATAGGGTGTAATAGGGATTATCAATTACATACTTAAAATATTCATCTGAGTTAAAAACAGTCAAACTACTTGGCAGACATGATAAGAGGTGTAACTTTTAAAATCCCATGCTTAATATTTTTTATCTTATTTATATAGATTAGTTACAAAAACTTCCCCAGTTTCAGGGATAATAGTTTAATTGTGTTATTTTAAATTGACTTTATGCTTCTTCATGTCCATCAGACCACTTAGTAGAGTCCCTTGCACAAAGAAGAAACTAATTTAGTAGTTGTTGATTATTTCTTTAATAAAAAGTATTCTGGTTGGAATGAAAAACAGAAATGTTAGCTAACCACTAGAGAGCAGTATAATACATTTTGGAGTCTATTGACCCAGCTACACCAAAAGTGGTATACTTAATGTAGTAATTTTCTACCTCTAAGAGGCATAGGACTAGAGAAAAATAGCTAATTAAAAAAATAAAGCAGACAGATTTTATGTTTTTTATCCTCACTGAATCATCATTTACTTACACCATTAGTCATCTAGAACTGTTCTTATCAAGTTTCCTCTGAGGAAGGATTTTATATCAGTCATTTACACTTTAGTATGACTATAAATCAATGGATTTATTGCCTTTTGAAGAGGCACTGGTGTTTATTTTCTTGGGACTGATTATGAGATGACAGAATTTATCCCTGTAAAAGGAATTTAAACCACTAGAGAAAAGGTAAGGAAGTATGTTTACCAACATTATACCATATTTTTGCCTACTCCAACTATGTATTAAGACTAGTTCTCATACTAAGGACAAAGTACCATAAAATAATAAGCAGAGTATGAACCTATATTATTGTTTTGGGTTTTTCTCCATAAAGAAGACCCAGCTAATATTCTTAACAAACTAATATCCAGACATAAACATTCAAGTTCTTAGTAAATTCTAATTTAGAAATGATCATCAAAGAAAGGCAAAGTGATCATATAATTGCATTACAGATAAGCCCCATTTGGGTAGAAGCAAGATAATGTGTTACTATATTAGGAGTATTTAGTGGTATTAAATGGTGCTTAGATGTAAGAGTAGGAGTTGGCAGCTAACAATATGTTTTATCTTTTATAAATATAATAAACACAAACATAAATAAAGCTATGGCAAGAGAAACATTTTAGCTATTCATTTTAATATTTTATTTTTATTTATTTATTTAATAAATTTATTGTCATGCATCAATACTTCTAGGACCTATGATATTTGTCTCTGTGGGATCATCAGCATGAGAACTCTTTTCACAATACTCATTGGAATGTTCCTATAAATTATGAGTTTAGGGAATTGTATGATATTCAAAGAGATTAAGGGAACTTGCCCATGATCAAAATAAGTGGCAGACGTGAAACTTGAAGCTATCATCATGATTCTAAATCCATCATGTCCCTAATTGGATTCTAAATTATTATAGCAAAACACAAATTTCTTCTGAGTGAATGTGACCTTATTGGATGAAAATTTATTAGAGAAGAACCTTTGTGCAAGCAAGAATACCCTGAAGAGTATTGGGAATTTGTGGGTACTAAGTACCTGGATTTACTGACAGATGGTTGTTGGATTCCTTTAGTACCTTTTGTGTGATCCAAAGGTAACATTCTAGCAATTAAAAAAATAAATCAAGCCGGGATTTTGAAATAGGGTGAGATTAGAGACTAATTTTTAGTTCTCATACACATTTGACAACCTACAGAAACAAACATATCGCTATATAAAATTATGATGGCACAAAAATCTCTTATTCATCTTTAAGCCTTGTTCCTTGGAATACATGGAGATGACTTAAATGAACCTATTAATGGGCATATTCATAATACTAATGGGTGTGGTTAGGCTGCACAGGGCATAAAGCAATGGGTCTGGAATCAGGAAAACCTGAGTTCAAATCTAGCCCTGGACACTTACTAGCCACGTGACCCTGGGCAAGTCACTTAATCTTTTTCTCCGTTTCCTCATCTATAAATGGGGATGATAATAAGAACACCTACCTGCCAAAGTTTTTATGACAGTCAAATGAGAGAATATTTGCAAAGCATTTTAACACAGGCTTTGCACACAATAACCACTATGTTAATATGAGCTATCATCATTATTATTTTTGAAGCCTGATATATAATTAACTATTATCTTTTCAAAACCTTTTAAGGTTTGGTCTTTGGTTCTCTTCTCCTTTTATGCTTCTTCGCTTTTACACTCCTCACTTCCCATGGATATAATGACCAGTTCTATGCAGATCAGTCTCATATCTATCTATCCTGCCCCCATCTTTCTGCTGACCTCCAATATTGCATCTCCAAGAGCCTTTAAGACATCTTGAACTGGATGGCCAGTAGATATTTTAAACTTAATATCCAAAATGGAGCTCATTATCTTTCTCTCCCAAACCTCTCTGCTCCTCCTGTACCTATTACTGAAGAGGGCAATATCATCCCTCCAGTCCCTCAGGCTCCCAACCTATGAGTCATCCAGGATTTCTCAGTATCTCTCATGGCCAGTAGCCAAGCTGTTGCCAAGACATGATGATTTTACCTTTGCAAGTTCTTTCAAATATGCTCCTTTCTCTCAAACACCTCCAGTGCTTTGTTATAGTCCCTCACCACCTCATATTTGGATTATTTCAATAGCCTGCTGGTGGTTCTGCCTGCCTCAAATCTTTTCCCAACTCCAATCCATCCTTTATTTAGACACTATAGTGATTCTCTTGAAGTGTAGGTCTGATCACTTCATAACCCTACCCAATAAACTTGAGTGTTTTCCTATTGCCTCTGAGTAAAAGCAAAATGTTCCTATTGGCATTAAAAATCCTTAATAACATAGCCCCCTCCTGCATTTCCAGTCTTAGAACTTACTCTTTGACCTGTACACTTTGGACCAGTGACACTGGTTTCCTAGGTGTTCAACAAACAAGGCGCTCTATCTCTTTGCTCTGGATATTTTTGCTGGCTGTCTCCCATGCCTAGAATACTCTCCCTCCTCAAGCTTTGACTGTTGACTTCCCTGGTTTCTTAAATCTCAACAAATATTTCTCCTTCAGTAGAAAGACTTTCCAATCCCTTTTAATTCTAGTGAATCCCCTTTCTTAGTGATTTCCTGTTTACACTTTTTTTTTTTTAGTTTGCTATGTATATATTTGTTTGCATGTCATCTTCCCCATTAGATAGTAAGCTCCTCAATGACAGGGACTTTTGCCCCCATTTTGAAAAATTACAGTGTTACTACCATGCTTGGCACAAAGTAGGTGGTTAATAAATGTGTATTGATTGACTATATGTGGTTAAGTATATACATATGAAATCTATATGTATTTAGCTATCTTTTATAAGTTCTTTTATAAGTTCTGTCTTAGAAAAAAAGTATCACAGGATGCTCCAAACATGTTATGTAAAGGAAATCACTTATCTAAAAATTCTGCACTGTAATTTAGAAATACAAATGAAACTAAATTCTTAGATTATTTTGAAAGCTAATGATATAAGGATGCTAGTTCTATAAATTGTAGTTTAAAATGTGATGAAGAAAAAAATTGTTGCATTTCTTTCAGAATCTACTTGAACTTCATGACTTTTACACATCTTAAGAACAAATTTGATCTTGTCTGGAATTTACTTTTTTTCTTGTTGTATTTTATCATCTTGGTTCTAAGAAATAGTCCAAAAGAAGTCTCGGAAAGGTCATTGGACTTCAAAAAGCTCTTACAATACTTTTGGATGAATTAAGTACAAAATAATGAACACATGAATTGAATTTCCCTTTAGATTCAAAATCTAGGGTAAAAGTGCCAGAGATACTATGTTTAAAGTTTTAATAGGAAATATTTTTCTCACACACACACATACCCACACATCCAAGATTTGCTGAATTCCAAAATAATGATGAAGTACCCCATGCCTTTATACTTTTAATTAAAATGGAAACTTTTCCTGAAGTCAGGTTTAGGAAACTTGCCACTTCAGCTGATCAAGAGATGAAAACACCAACACAAGATCCCCATACCTCTACAAAGGGTATTTAGACTATTTGTCAATTCTATCATACAAAACTCATTTTGCAAGTCATTCTCCTAGAGAAATAATTCCATCACTGTCTCTCTTGTGACTTAAGCCTGAAACATGCAAATTGACTGGCTGAGGTTAAAGGCATAGTATATGGCCACAAAACAAATGAAAATTATCAGTCTATACAGAGATAGAGTCTGAAACTTTATTTTTATTAGCATTTATTAAAATGATCAGTGCTGCAAGATCAATAATAATAATAATAATATCTTCATTTCACCAGAATCCTTAATTGACTCAGTGAGCTTTTATCTCTTTGATTTCCTGTAATTTTTAGCATTTTGGTAAGGTTGGATGATCCAGAAAATGTGCTAAAGGGTATATATATTTGGCTTTAGAGAGCATTCTTTGCTGCTTGGCAACAGAATGCCTTCCCCATTTTATTTTTCTAAAGTTAATATGACATATAACTTATATTATTATGCATGCTTTGGCCAAATTGTTGAGACCGAAGACTAACTGAAAGCTTTCATGTTATTCACCATGAATAGAACACTAGATTTGGAGGGAGAACAGACTTAGATTTAAAAATCTCCCTCAGGTGCCTTTTTAACTCTCTGACCCATTCATTTAACCCATCTCAATTTCTTAATCTGTAAAATGAGGATAATTCAAACATTTACTTTATCAAGTTGTTATGAAGATCAAGCAGTATAAGAGATTTAAAGCATTTTGCAAAATGCTTTCCCATGTATTATTAGAAAAGTGACCCCAAGATTATGCTCAGATAACACAGAATTTAATGTATTGATATTATTTTTGTAATTATGGTCTTCCCCGAAGTCCTGCTTTTCTATCTCATTGTGAAGTAGATATGACACTAATATGACACTGGGTACAAGATGTTCTAGCAATTCTCGAAAACATTTCACTGAGTCCTGGAGGATTCTGCACCACCAGAAGGAAATACCACATGGAGAAGAGAGTTTTAAAATAATTCTTATCATAATAAAATTACAATAGACATCTCAATACTGGTGGCAATCTGAGTAATATTTTAAGAATTTTTAAAAAGAGAATTGGAAGAAGAATGCAGATTAGAGTGGTAGAAATCATGGGCAACTGGAAGTACAAGACTTCCAAGGCATCCTAATAATAGTGTTGTTGAGTCCATTGAACATTGAAGCTAACATTCTCTTCCAGTTCTAAGTATGCTTAAAACATCCATTTTAAAATGATCTTTTCTTCTTAAACTTTTAATGGTGCTGGGAGCAACCATTCATTTTTCAGAATGACCAGATTCTAAATCTGACAATATCATATATAGCATACTCAGTGAGAAAGATTTCCTCCTGGTAAAATCTGCTTAAGAATAGGGGGGCAGCTGGGTAGCTCAGTGGATTGAGAACCAGGCCTAGAGACGGGAGGTCCTAGGTTCAAATCTGGCCTCAGCCACTTCCTAGCTGTGTGACCCTGGGCAAGTCACTTGACCCCCATTGCCTAGCCCTTACCACTCTTCTGCCTTGGAGCCAATACACAGTATTGACTCCAAGACGGAAGGTAAGGGTTTAAAAAAAAAAAGAATAGTATTGGTTATGACAGATCATCTGGTAAGATGGATCACAACAATGCTGCTTTTCTTGTTTCCTTACAATAATCAGTATTTGTGAGGCATTGTGGCACAGGAGAAGAAAGTCTCCTTCAGAAGTCAGATGATCTGGGTTCATATCTTCCTTGTGATGCTTGTTACTTGTATAATTTTAAGTGACAGCCTCCTTCAACCTGTTTTCTCATTTGAAAAATGGGGGGGGATCTTAGACCTTAACAAAAAGGGTGTTTAAGAAAATAATAACTACCAGTGCAAATTTTTATTTTACCAACTCTACAAATCAGGCAGACATGGGAATGAGATTCTACAGTACTCTTACCATCACCCAATTTATTCAAGATGTAGATAATACAAGATTTCATTGCATTTATTTTTTGTTGAATATGAAAAAAGCACTTTAGTTACAAGAGCAAAATATCTGTTTAAAAATTCCTCCTCCAGAAAGATGCTTCTCATGCATGCATCAAAATTATGTAAAACTGAAATTGAAGGAAGTTTCCCTTCAGGTAGGGAATTCTTAACTTGAAGTTCAAGAACAATTTCATAGTGTTTGTGAAATTGGATAGGATAAGATAAGATATAGATAAGTCTTTATTTTTATTAACCTCTAACTAAAATTTAGTATTTCTTTCATCATGAATATAAGAAACAAAATCTGGTTTTGAAAAGGGATTCCTGGGTTTGTCAGACTACCAATGGGTTCTCTCTCTCTCTCTCTCTCTCACTCTCTCTCTCTCTCTCTCTCTCTCTCTCTCTCTCTCTCTCTCTCTCTCTCTCTCTATCTCACACACACACACATTTTAGATGCTAGATGCTCCTGTTTGCAGGTGACATTGTGCTTGTTTCAAAAAGCCCTTGAAAATTTCAGCATCTACTAGTCAAGATTCCTAACCAGTCAACAATTTTTGACTTAACCATCCAAAGAGAAGTCAAGTAAGTTGACTGTTTATTGCCCAGATCATGAAAAGTGGTTAGATGGAAAACCTATAGAGCTCAGCACTATATGTGTTTGTATTTGTGTGTAAGATACACACACACATATGCAGATGTCAATACAGGGTCAGATAGAGATGATAGATAGATGCAGTAAATAGACAGAGAATCTTGGACAAACTCTACAAATGAAAAAGTTGGCTCCAGAATTGAAAAAAAAAGAAGGAAAATGGGTAAAAAAGGAGAATGAGTTTGATTGTCTTAAAACACTGCTACAATAATCCCCAAGTCCTTGCTTAAGCAAAGGCTAACTTATTATTATTATTATTGTCAGTATGAGAAGGAGGTTTTTAAAAATGTTTTTCTCTTATTTTTATAATCTTGATGAGTATCAGAAAACAAAAATATCCATAAAGAAAGAACAGAAAGGGAACTACATATGAAACCATGACTTGTTGCCTTTTAAAAGTATAAATTAATCTGAAGTAACACTTCACACTTTTAAACCTGGCTAACATGACAAAATTAGGAAAATTAGGACACTAATACACTGTTGGTGAAGCTGTGAGTTGATAAGACCATTTGGGAGAGCAATTTAGAGCCAGGCCCAAAGGGCCATCAAACCATGATTACATTTTGACCTAGCAATACCATTATTAGGTCTGTATCCCAAAGAAATTGAAGATGGAGGAAAATATCTTCTGAAAAAAGATGTTTACAGCAGTTCTTTTTGTGGTGGCAAAGAATCGGGAACTGAAGGGAAATCCCTCAGTTGTGGAATGGCTGAACATGTTGTTGTATATGATTGAAATGGAATACTATTGTACCATAAGAAATAATGAATAGGAAGATCATAAAAAACCTGGAAAGACATGTATGAAGTGATGTAAAATGATGTGAGCAGAACCGGGAGAACATTGTACACAATAACAGCAATAATGTATTATGATCAACTGGGAATGGCAACTGTTATCAGCAATGCAAGGATCCAAGAGAATTCTAAGAGACTCATGACAATAAATACTATCCACTGCAATAAAAGAAACTGTTGGAGTCTGAATGCAGATTAAGCATACCATTTTTCACTTTATTTCCTTCAAAAGTTTTAATTTGCTTATGGTATGTCCCTTTATGTCTAGGTCATGTACCCATTTTGATCTTTTTTTGGTAAGTGGTGTAATACTGTTCTATATCTAGTTTTTGCCAAATTGCTTTCTTGTTTTCCTAGGAATCTTTACCAAAAATAGTGTTCTTATTCCAAAAACTTGGATTTTTATTTTTGTCAAATACAAGGTTACATGAAACTATTTGTTTTATATCTTTTCTGTTCCTCTGATATACTTTTTTATTTCTTGGTGAGATTTTAAAGACTATGCTGTTGGGTTCTGGAACAGTCTATAAAGCTCAAAAAATATATAAGCAAAAGCTGACAATCAATTGCACGCTAGTCATCAGGGAACCCATCTATGACTGGCTGGAGAAATTCCCTTACCATTTGGGGCACTTGGTGATAAAGTTGTTAGCCAAAGCAACTCTGGAATACCATATTTTTTTAAACCCTTACCTTCTGCCTTGGAACCAATACTGTGTAGAAGAGTGGTAAGGGCTAGGCAATGGGTTTCAAGTTAGAATACCATATATTATGTATGGAATTTTTTCATTTTAATCAGTGGAGAGGGGAATGTAGGCTTATGAATTTACTATTCCCTGGAATTCTGAAGTAAATAACAATCACCATAGAGATATTTTTCCTTTTACAAATTAGGTAAAAAGCAACATAAAATGAGTTGATGCCCCCGACTGAAGTGGTATTTTAACTTTGTTACTAAATTTAATCCCTAAAGCCATAAATGATGGTAGAGCTGACTGCCAATGTTGTAAAAAGTATGGACATGTCTGATTCTTGCTAATCTTGAAAAATTTCAAGCTATACAAATTAATTATAAAAAAGTATTCATAGAAGTGAGAGTTGTGAATAAACTTCCAAAACTATATTTCATTACTAACATTTACACAAATTTCTCCAGTGAGTTTACATAGTCTGATCCCTTCCTTAAAGCTACTCTTTTCTAGGCCATAACTTGGAAATATACAAATAGAAAATGACTCCGCCTATCCAAAGACATGGTAAGAACCAAGCCACATTACTCTAGCAAAGAGGTAATTTATTTCTCATTCTAAGGAGCCAAATTCTCTATGTGAATAATGTTATTCTATTTTAGTTAGTGTTTAATTATTTAATTTTAAGCTGTAGGCATTTAGATCACATCCTGTTTATTTTGAAAAGTACACAAATCCCTTCCCTTATTCCTGATACAGACATTTCATTAGTCAGTCCACCTAAGTCAATTAATTTAATTCCAATTATAGGTTAAACACCTCCTTCTGGCCTTGGCTGGTTCCACAAAAAAGCAACACAGTGTGGCAGAGAGCAATAATTGGAGAAATGATCCCATGTACAAGATGGCCACAGGATCCTGAACTCCAGCACAAGGTTAAGAACGCCATTGTTATTGGGAAAGGGTAGGGTTGGTAAAGGGGTAATACATTCTACTGACTGGCTGAAAAATGAACACATGTTACCACTCAAGGCTGGTCACAATCTGTCAGAGCCAACTTGGTAAAATGCCATTGATTGGTGTAATGTTATTCAGGGTTTGCCTGTCCTTAAAACGATAGAATGGTTATTTTCTGGTTATGCTCCCATGGTATTGTTATTCAACACTACCACACTCTAATAAAAACCAAGAACAGAAAGGGTTTCAGTGATGACAGGATAAACCACCCTAAACCCCAAATTTTGATTTACACTCAGTTATAGACATAAAAACCAACCATTGTGACCACTTTAGAAGTTTTGTGGTTTTTCCCCCTCTTCACAGGAGTAAGAGAACAAAAGCTCTCTCTCTCTCTCTCTGTCTCTCTCTCTCTCTGTCTGTCTGTCTGTCTCTCTCTCTGTCTCTCTCTCTCCCTCCTCTCTCTCCCTCTCCCTTCTCTCTCTCTCTCTGTCTCTCTCTCTGTCTCTCTCTCTGTCTCTCTCTCTGTCTCTCTCTCTCTCTCTCTCTGTCTCTCTCTCTGTCTCTGTCTCTGTCTGTCTCTCTCTGTCTGTCTCTCTGTCTCTCTCTGTCTCTCTCTGTAATTGAATTGGGAGGGAAGAAAGATTGTTTCAGCCCAAACTGATATTATTGTTCGATCTTTTTTCAGTTGTTTTCAACACTTTGTGACCCCATTTGAGATTTTCTTGGCATTGATATTGGAGTGATTTGCCATGTGCTTCACCGTCTAATTTTACAAATGATAAAACTGAGGCCAATATGATTGTGACTAGACCAGGGTGACACACAACTAGTAAATATCTGAGGGCAAGATTTGAACTCAGGAAGATGAGTCTTCCTGATTCCATGGCCAGCATTCTATACATTGTCTCACCTATCTGTCCCCCATAATTGATAATCAAGTTGTTAATTGCCTTTCTTATCCAAGTTTGATCTTTACATTTGGCTTGTTCAGTAGAAAAAATAATACATATATGTATGCTGGTAGTCACCAGCTTTTGTTTGTTCTAGTCTTGGCAGGTCAACATGATCCTGGCAAAGAGAGCATGAACTGGCAAATGAAGATATTAAGTCAGAATTTGAACACAATTTTGGACATGGCCCATCACATAGGAGCTCTGAGGCCAGGTAAGTGAAAGGGAAGAAAATAACAAGGAGTGACCTGAAAAATTCATATGAAGCCATTGTTTTACCCAAATAAGTATTATATTTGATATAATTCTATACACTTTATGGAGATCAGACCTGAGTTTACTAATAGACTAACACTGACTTCTCAAACTTAATAGACCAACCAAATTTACACATATTTAAAGTCAAAGGACTTTTTCCAAAAACATCCAGGGTTTATATTTTCCCACCTATATCTTTCAGAGGGTTTCTATCTGCAGCAGATGCAGTGATTTTCCTTCTTTTACAAAAAAATTGAGTGAAAAGGCCAGTGAATAATATGAAGATGGAAGTGAGTAATCAAAGACTCTTCACCAACAATAATAATAACAGAAAAGTACATGAAATCCTTGCAGTTACTGAGAGGGGACTCAGTGACAGTAGCTAAATAATGATTAGAGGAAGAAACTCACACAAATTATTCACTGCTTAATGCCTTATTTCTTCTTTTTTAAATTTACCATTTTCTGTCTCTGAATTTACCCCTCTTCCTTTACTATGTCCTTCAGTAGGTTTTGTCTGTCTGGGCAGACTGTTCACTATTATATTGTTCAACTTGGATAATAATTCAGGATTAGGAAATTTATAACTGAAGCACTGGAAAGGACTTCCTGTTTGGGGTACCTCCTTTTTCCTCTTTGGTGAAGTGTTTATTCATTCTTTTAAAAATAGCTGCATGTGCTTTAGATTATCTTCTAAAATACTTTTCATTCTCTTCCAGCTGTAGTCAATGAATATTTATTGAGTGCCTACTATGTGCTAAGTACTGTGGATACAGAGAAAGGCATATGATAGTCCTTGCCCTCAAGAAACTCACAATTGAATATGGGAAATATTAAAAAAAAAACACCTGAAAAGCAGGCACTGGGGGAATCCCAGGGTCAGGAGGTACAGAGGAAATCTCAGTTTCAAAGTTAATTTCATTTTTAAGAATGATGAGTATCTGGAGGTTATGTAATGTAATCCAGGAAGTTAGCCGTGTGGGAGATACAGAGAAACTTTCGAAAGATGTGTCTCATTTTAATGGTAAAAGTCAATTATGTGAAATAGACCTAGTATCCAGACGGAAGCATGGGAGATGTGGTTCACTGACCAACAGCAATAATGTTAAGTGACAAAATGAACACAGGGTTCTATTTCCTTTTGTTCACCTCAGACACTGATATCCATGTAGAAACTACATGGTGCAATGGACAAAGTGTTGGATGTAGAATCAGGAATGCGTCAGCTTGAATTCAGTGTCAGATTCTTCTAGCTATGTGTCTGGACAAGTCATTTAACCTCTCTTGGACTTAGATTCTTAATTTTTCAATGTTTCCATATAGTATTACCTTTATCCATCTATTGTTGTTCAGTCTTTTTTTTCAGTCATCCCCAACTTTTTTGTGACCCCATTTGAGGTTTTCTTGGTAGAAATACTAGAATGGAATGCCATTTCCTTCTCCAATTCATATTACAGATGAGGAATCTAAAGCAAACAGCAGTAAGTGACTTGCCTAGGATCTCATGTCTAGTGTCAGAAGCTCTATTTGAACTCAGAATGATGAATTTTCTTGACTCCAGACCCTACATTCTAACCACTGTGCCACCTAGGTGCCTTTCTTTATTCACCTAATGAGATACTAATAGCAACTCCTTCTCAGGGTTTTGAGATGCTCAAAATAAGAAATTACATATAAAGTACTTTGCAAACCTTGATGTTTACAACATCTCGATGTGAACAATAACAACAAAAGCTAAGGTAGTATTCATGGTGATGCTTATTTTTCCTCCCTAATTTAAATAAAGTACCTTTTTGCATTATGGGATTATACTGTAACAATTGGTGTAGTCATGGAAACCCTGTTTTGCCAGAGTGTGGAATGATGCTTTGCTCTTTTCTAATTGGGTTAAAAAGTTACTGGACTTAAAGAGAAATATACTAATTCCTGAACAGATTGGCAGAAATCAAGTGTAAGGCAGTGCTTTCTACCATTTCCCACAAGACGCTCAAAAGAGATACTCAACCTGAATGGGAATGGTCATGTTATCAAAAAAGTTTTGGAAGATGAAATCACTTACCTTTCACATTATGATGAAGGAGATTATTCTTACCCAAACAAGACACGGTAAACACAAGTGACAAAAGAGATAACTTCATTTCATGAAATAAAAATTTTGTACTGACAAAATTAATGCATGTCTCCAATAAGAGTCTGAAATCTAAAAGTTTTAGGGAATTAACAAAATAAATGTAACTAAAACATACCCAATGAATAGTAATAGTAGTAGTCTCTCGGTAACCGAGAATGAAGATTGTCTTTGTGTGTTTTCATCTATGGTGCACCCTCATGGCTTGAAGAGGGTGGACGGGGTTGGGATAGATAAGTGTGCACAAAGATACTTGTGCATGAAGGAGATTTAAGTGGAAAAGTCAATGCACAGAGACAGTCCCACTCTCTCAGCGTTGGAAGCCTGGGTCCATTGGCACGAAAAGTCGTTACACCTGGAGACTTCCTCAGCTGCATTGGATGGCCATGTTGTCTTTTGTGCTCCAACACGCCCTAAGCACTCCACAGTGCCTTGCTGCATCGCCATCTCAGCTGTTGAACCTTCTTGTTGGTTTCTTCCTCCTGTTCCGCCGAAGCAGTCTTCACATGCTGGGTGAGCAAAGCCCTGGTTCACCAGGGGTCGACAACCTGATGGCTACCCTCACAAGGTTTAGCCGTTGCTCGGGGTGTGGCTGCTGCCGCATGCTAGCAGCTACTGGGAGCCACAAGTGAGAGCTGGGTGTCAGGCGAGGGTCAGAGGTTGGAGAGCTGCCCTATGAATAGTCATATACCCAATGAATAGTCAATGGATATAATCTAACAGTTTTCACAAGAATTAGAAATCATTTACAATGATATGAAATAGTGTTTTTTTTCTCTAATTATAAGAGTAAAAAGAAAAAAAAACTGTGAAGTGTCACTTTATATCCTATAAAATGAAAAAAGACAATAAAGGTGAGAATAGACAGTATTGGTCCTGGAGAGATGCTGTAGAATGCTAGGTTGTTGTTAAAGAAAGATTGGATTGAGATGGAATTGTGGATTAGTTCACCCATTCTGAAAGCAATGTGGAATTATTATGTGACTACCAAAACCTTTGTTCTAGACTACTAGGCTATAAATCCCAAGTAGGTGAAAGACCACTTTAACAAAGAAATATAGAGCAGCACTTTTTGTGACAGCAAAAAAAAAATGTAAACAACTTATAGATACTTCTCAATTTGGGAAGAGACAAAGAAAAGTGTGGTATGTGAATATAATGATGAATACGAAAACTTCAGAGATGTATCTGCTGGCTTATATGAACTGATCAGAATGAAATAAGGAGAAACATGAAAACGCTATATAAAAAGTCTAAAGTAGGTGAAGCTATGGTGGTATAGTGGATAAAGTGCCAGGCCTGAAATCAGGAAGACTCATCTTCTTGAGCTCAACTTTGACCTCAAGGTACTAGGTAGGTCTGTGACTCTGGACAAGCTACTTAACCCTGTTTGCTTGAGTTTCTTCATCTGTAAAGAGATGCAGAAGGAAATGGTAAATCATTCTAGTATCTTTATCAAGAAAAAACCAAATGAGGTCAGGAGGATTTAGACATGACTGAAACAACTGAACAACATAGATGTTGCTTATGTAGCAATCTCAAAGTAAATTTATTTCCCTTCCAAGGAGAGTTCAAGTCATAGGCAATCATTATGAATTTTTATGAGTCTGAGAAAAACTATCTAATCTTGTGTGTGTGGGAGATAAGTACTCTTTGGAATAAAAAGGATTTCCTCCCACTAGTAGTCCCACATCTAGGTCCTTCCCTGGGACAGTCTGAAACACCAGATCCACTAGATCATATCAGGGTGTTTGGAGGAAGTTGGACCTTGGAAGAATTTGAGACATCAGACAACACGTTTTCTGGATTGCTTCTGGATTGTGAGTTTTCTGATGAATTTTCTGCATTAGTTTATAGATCCCTAAAAGTCCCTTGCATTTCTTTTATTATTATTATCTACAGAGAGAATAATGTATTTGTCACTTTTGGTGTTAGCACAGTGGATAAATCTGCTTCTACTCATTCATTATTAGTATGAGGTCTTGGAACTCTTTTACTTACATTTGTGAAATGCTAGACACAAGCTATTTGCAGATTTGACCAGAGTAAATCCAGAGAAAGGACAATGTAGGTCAAGATCTGGGTGATCTTTGAGATCCATACTCTCAGATCGACCCCTGTGAATCCAGCTTCAGAGCTTGTTAGTTGGGGTGCTCATAGATTACAATTGTAATCTGAGGTGATGCATAGTGTATGATATTTTCCACCTCCTTTTGAATATTTTGGTTTCCTACATCAGTATCAAGGTGTTCTGTGTAATTTTTCATTGGCATCAGTATATTTCACTTGAGGAGCTTTCCAACCTTCTTTGTTTGTGGTTTTTAAACTTCAGTGAACTAGGAAAACAAATAGTGTAACTTGTTAACAATATAAAATAAGTAAGTATTAGTAAAACTCAGAGAGGAGCTAAAGACTTGGCTTGGGTACATACGTTTTGGGGTTTTTTTCAGGCAGTTATTTTGGATGTTTAGAGATCTCTTTCATTACTCTCTGGTCAGGGCTATATTCCAGAGTTGCAATTGCCAATAGCCTGGCTTCCAATTTTTTTTTAACTGGACCTGTAATTTCAATGGTGTATGGAACTTCTGGTAAGAAAACTCCCCAAACAGTTTGGATCAGTCAGTCAACAAGTTTTGTTAAACGCTTTCTATGTGCCAGGCACTGGGGTAAGGAGTCAGGATACAACAAAAAAGCAAAAACAAATACAAAAATTACATGTAAATAATGTAGTAGATACAAGATGTATACAGAGTCCATGAAGATAATATGAAAAGAGAAGGCATTTCTAGAACTGTCCCTACACATCCCTATGTGTGACCCCAATTATACTTCCCCAAGGAATTAGTAGTCTTAAAATGCTGACTTTAAATGAAAAATTTTAAAATTGATCTTATAAAAAAGCAACTAAAGAATAGTAATAATGATACTATCTTGCATTTATACAATGCCTATGGTGTGCCAGGCACTGGGCTAAATGCTTTATAAATATTATCTCTTTTGATTCTAACTTTAACACCATAGTTAAGTACTTTTATTATACACATTTAGCAGTTGAGGAAACTGAGGCAAATAGAGGTTAAATGACTTGTCCAGGGTCACATAGCTAGTAAGTATCTAAGACTGGATTTGAATTAGGTCTTCCTGACTCTAGGTTCAGTGCTCTATCCAAAGAGCCATCTACATGCCTAAAAGATCAAGAAAGGTCTCCTGACATAGGTGGGACTTGAGATGAGCCTCAAAAGTAATAGAGAAGCTATAAAAAAGAAATGAGGAATGAGAGCATGCTAGCCATATGGGACAGACAATGCAAAGGCAAGGGGAAAAAGCTGCTGGGGTATTGGGAAATGGCAAGAAGACCAATGTCTAGGGAAAGAATATATAGGAAGGTTAGAAAATGTAGGACTACATAATGAAGAGCTGCAAAAGCCAATGAGATGATTATGTGTTTGATCTTGAAGGTAAAAAGAAACATTCTGGAGCCCACTGAGGAGGGTGAGATGGTCAGACCTATGTGTTTGAAACATCACTTTGGTAATAGTGGAAGATACACTGCAGTGAGGAGAGACTTGAGGCAGTGAGATCGGTTGGAAGGGATTGTGGCTAAGTGAGTAGAGCCTTGAAGCCTCAGGCACTGCAATGCCAACTTCTTCAGCCAGTTTGTGTCAGAGGTGAGACTTGAATGAAATCATTCTAACATTCTAACTCCTGGTCTAGCTCTGAACCCACCACAGAATTCTGCCTCTCAGTAGTCCATGTCATTCATAGAGAATTACTCAAATATCCTGAAGAGAGAGGATCAAACTTTTTTTTTCTAAGTGTAGTTAATATAGCAGTTGAAAAAGATAATTTAAGAAACAACATTTTAGGTTGATAAATATGATTGGAAAAAGAAAGTTTAAGAAGAGGGTTACTGTAATCCAAATGATCATGACTCAAACCAAGATTCTTGGTAACATAAATTAATATAAAGGGAATCCTGAAGATAGAGAAAAAGTAAGATTTTATAATATGGAGTATATGAGGAGAAACAGCAAACCAAAGACAAGAGGATGACCCCATGGCAAATAAGAGAGGGATCTTTTGGTTATCTCCAACTGTAATTGAAAGGGAACATTCCAGGAGAAAAAAAAATGAGTTCTTTCTTCTTTGCTCTGCTCTGTTTAATCTGAGGGAATGGCAAAATATCTAAAAGATGTTCTTAAAATAACAAATATGTGAATTGGGTCTAGGGGCAGATCTTAGTGTTACATGCTAGTTAGTTTTATATGTAAGGATGAGATCACTCTGGAATGGCCTGTAGAGAAAGAATACGTTTCCCAGGTGCTCTTTGAAACACTGAAATAGTTCACAAAAGGACATGGTTCTGAAAGAAAAACTAAAGGAATTTTTGGGATAGGCCAGAATTGTTGATGCACACTGTGTGGAATTTCCTAATGGAATTCTCAAAAAGATGACCTTGAAACTTTAGCCTTTTAGATAGATGACTGTACCACAGATATAACACACCTGCTGAATATGTGGGATAACCAGGAGGGGGTGGGGGGGAGTGCTGTTCTTTGTATTGAAAGCTAATATCATTGACTTTGCCATTAGCATATATAGGGGGTTTGGTTGTTTGCCTTTTCAGAAATAGTGATATATTTGCACTTATCAGCAGTAAGTCAGTAAATATTTATTAAGAACCTACTAAGTGCTAGTCACTATGCTGAATCCTAAGAAACAAAGAAAGGCAAGACAGTAACTGATCTCAAGGAGTTCATAGTCTAAGGAAGGAGACAGTATGTAAAAAGCCAAGTGCAAAGATAACCAGTATAAATTGTGAATATTCCCAGAGGGAAGGCACTAGAATTAAGAGGAATTGAAAAAGGTGTCCTGGAGAAGATAAAAGTTTGGCTGGAACATGGAAGAAGACAGAGAAGTCAAGGAAGCCAGAGGGGGAAATCATTCCTTGAATGGGAGAGAGGCAGTAAAAATGCCAGTAGTGAAAAGATGGAGTTTCTTCTTGCAGAAATAGCAAGAAAACCAGTGTTACTGGATAGAAAAGTACCAGGAGAAGGTGTAAGGTGTTAAAAGACTGGAAAGTTAGGAGGGTGCCAGGTTCTAAAGGACTTTGAGTTTCAGAGGATTTTATAATGGTTCTAGAAGAGACTGAGAGTCCATGGAGTTTCCTGAGTTGGAAGATGACATGGGTTAGACCCGCACTTTAGGAAAAAAGTTCGATAACTGTGTGAAAGATAGATTGGATACAGAACAATTTGAGTCAGGGAGACCAATTAGCAGGCTATTTCAAGGTGATGGCAATGTCAGAGGAAAGAAAAGGATGTATGGAAAGATACTATAAAGGTAAAATCAACAGGACTTGGTCAAATACAGCAGTGAGAAACTGATGACACCTGGTTTGGGAGCCCGGATGAGTGGGAGGATGTTGGTATCCTCAAAAGTAACAGGGAAGTTAGGAAGAGTAGGGGAAGGGGCAATAACAAGTCCACCTTCTTCATTTTGAGTTGGAAATATCTGCTAAAGTCCAGTTTGAGATGTCTAGTAGATAGAGATCAAAGACTGGAAGTCAGCAGAGAGGTTAGGGGTGGGTAAATACATTTGAGAATCATTAACATAGAGATGATATTTGAATCTATGGGAGTTAATGAGATCACCAAATGAAATACTATACAGGAAGGAAAGAACTCTGTGGGACACCCACAGTCAGTGGTCATAACCTTGAAGAATATCCAGTAAAGGAGACCAAGAAGGAATGGTAAGTTAAGTAGGATTAGGTAGGAGTCAAACAACATCTTCTGTGACTGGAATGACATATTTGCAAGATAGCTAAGATAAGGATTATCAATCTGTGATTATTATCTTGGGAAATTTTCATTAATCCTTTATCATAGAAACGTAAGAACTATTTCTCAGACATGGAAAGACTTACATGAAGTTATAAAGAATAAAACAAGCAGAACCAGGAGAACATTATATAAAGCAACAGAAATATTGTTTGAAGATTGATTTGTTATGTGTACCTCCAGAGAAAGAACTAATCAATAGAAATAAGCAAGACATAATTTTATTTATAAAAATTTAACTTTGTGTCAAATGATGCCTTGTCCAGTGGGAGGAGAGGAAGAAGTTACCTGGGTATTTTAATATAACAAATAAATCTAATTTTTTAAGAAGAGTTGTTCAAGTGAATCCTTGAATAATGAAAAGATCCTGATAAATATAAAGAAGACTTTTTTGAGTCAGGAAAGTACTTGTCCATGAAGAATATGGTTTTGTCCATTGGGGTAATTTCTATTTGGTTTTCAGTGAATAGGGATACAATCAAGATGTTTGGCTGACAGATTTAGAAGAAGTGATTGTTGTTGGAGGAACTGCCCCTTGCCGTACTCTGTGAATAAACTGAGAGAACAAGATGGCCTTTTTGCCTTTTCTCTGTTCAGAAAACAATCTAAGTAGCAGAAAGTACTTGAATTCCTTTCAGGCTTTCCTTTATATTGGCACAATCTACATATTCCATCCACCCCCTCAAATTGATTCTTAGAGCAAAAACCCCTTCAAGTTATATGTATGCTCATCTATAACTTTCTGAACACAGGTTCAGAAACTAGAGCTCTGTTGAGTGGGCTTTTCCATTTCAAAAGGTGAAAACAGCCAGGTCATTAGCTGTGTTTCTGTTAAAGCACATGATAGAATCAAGGAGATATGAGAGGATAAATCAGCGGCAATGTCCCTAAAACCTGAACTCCTGTGGAAAGAAGGGAAATTTTATTTCCTAAGTAGTAGGATCCAAAATCTATTCTTCCAATGAGAAAAAAGAGATTTCCTGGGCAGTACTAGCCATAGGAATTGCCTCAGGGATGACTCTACATTCTGGAGTTAAAAAATCTGAGAACTTGGCTTCTAAAATGAGAAGAACATATGCTGAGAAATATAAGTGTAACCATTGAGAAAGAAAGATCACTTATATGGCCCCCATGGCTGGAGGAATCATAAAGAAGACTTGGGGCTTTAGAAAGCCAATGACATAGTTCTGGCTACACCCTACCATTTGAGTGAGTAATTCAGATGATATAGTTCCAGTGGTTTGTTTAACAGCTCCAAAACACAATTACTTCCTGGACACAGTTTGTGTGGTTTTTGAGGGCTTGATGCATTTCAGGGCTTGATATATATATATATATATATATATATATATATATATATATATATATATATATATATATATATATATATATGGGGTGTATGGGGTGCTCAGGGAGGGGTAATATCTCTGGTATGGAGGGCTTGTCGTGCCCTCCTAGGGCAGCTCTCCAGCCACTGACCCTCACCTGACACCCAGCTCTCACTTGTGGCTCCCAGTAGTTGCTAGCATGCGGCAGCGGCCACACCCCGGGCAATGGCTTTGATAGGCCGGCTAAACCTTGTGAGGGTAGCCATCGGGTCGACGTCGACCCCTGGTGAACCAGGGCTTTGCTCACCCAGCATGTGAAGACTGCTTCGGTGGAACAGGCGGAAGAAACCAAAAAGAAGGTTCAACGGCTGAGATGGCGATACAGCAAGGCACTGTGGAGTGCTTAGGGCGTGATGGAGCACAGAAGACAACACAGCCATCCAATGCAGCTGAGGAAGTCTCCAGGTGTAACAACTTTTCGTGCCAATGGACCCAGGCTTCCAACACCAAGAGAGTGGGACTGTCTCTGTGCATCAACTTTTCCACTTAAATCTTCACGCACAGGTGTCTTTGTGCACAAAAACGCACAAAGACAATCATCATCCTCGGTTTGAGAGACAACCAACATATATATATATATATATATATATATATATATATATATATATATATATATATATATATATATTAATGAGATTTCAGCAGCAGTTAGGTGGTGTCTAAAATCTGGAAAACCTGCATTCAAATCTGGCCTCAAACACTTACCAGCTGTGTGACCCTGGGAAAGTCACTTAACCTTCTTTGCCTCAGTTTGTTATTAGGGAAAATAACAGCACCTACCTTGCAGGGATGTTGTGAGAATCAAACGAGATAATCTATGTAAAGCACTTAACACATCACCTAACATATAGGAGCTGCTATATAAAGACTTTCCATTATCTTCTTCTTTTCTGAGTCCTTTGGGTAGCGTTTATTTTCTGTAAGATGCTATCTGTTCAGCCCCATGCATTCATTCATTACATTCATTGCCTTAAGTTCCTCTATGAAAGCTGAATATCTTTTTACCTATATTTATGGAAACCTAGACAGATTTCCTTATGCCTAAGCTATGTATGTAGATTTGGAGATGTATCACTACAGCAAGCTCGAGGTTTTTGTCAAGAAAAAACATACAAACAAAGGAGTTGAACCATCTTAGATCAATCCCTAAGATCCAAGCATTCCATATGAACCTAAAGGCTTTTTTTGGGGGGGGGGCTTAGGCAATGGCTATAAAAATGTTTAATATACATACAAAACTCTCATAGAGCATTCCATAGCACAGAGAGCAGAGGACAACCCGAGAGAGGAAAGGCAATATATTTTAATGGAATCGGCAATGAATTGTAAATTGGAAGGCCTGAGTTTATGTACTGGTTCTCTTAGTTATTCCTTTTATGATATTGAATAATTCTCTTGCCTCTCAGCTCAAGGTCCTACAGTTCTGACCATATTACTCTCATACTCAATAAACCCCCGAGGCTCCCGTATCACTTTCAGGATCAAATACAAAATGCTCTGTTTGCCATTAAAAGCCTTCCTAACTTAGCTCCCTTTACTTCTCTAGCCTTCCTATACCTTCCTTACTTCCACCATGTACTCTCTGATCCAATGATGCTGGCTTCCTGGCTGATCCTCACACAAGACATTCCATTTCTTGGCTCCAAGTATTTTCACAGACTGTCCTGTGTGCCAGAAATGCTCTCTCTCCATATCTCCATTTCCTTGCTTTTATCTTTTGCTTCCTTTAGGTCCCATCTAAAATTCCCTCATTCCCAATTCATCTTTATTCTACTAACTTACCTCTGCTAACTATTTCCCATTTATCTTATAGTAAATATGCCTATACCTATCTATGCTCATTGTCTCATCTATTAGATGACGAGTTCTTTGAGGGCATGAGTTGTCTTTTGCCTTTCTTTCTATCCTCAGTGCTTAGTTAAGTGCCTTTATAGTAGCTGCTTAATAAATTCTTATTGATTAAGTTTTTTCACGTAGAATTTTAGCAAGTTGGACTACATGACGTATAAGATCTCTCACCTCTAAATCCTATCATTTGCTCACTGATTTTTTTCTCCTATTTGTCACACCTGGAAAACCTAAGAAAACCTCTAAATCATGTTCACAAGCTCATTTCTCATTAATTAGTATTCACCTTACAAAACAAGAAAGTTTTAATAAAAGGGGAAAACCAGACAAAATGTCCTTGAATCAGTAACTACTAGTCACACAAGTCTACATAAATTCCCTGCTTTAGGGTCTCAATAGCAGTGCAGTTTGACTAAGGGCACTTCAAAGTGCTAATCTCTACCTTCTACTCTCAGTCAGTCACCAAGAATAGGAAGTGCTTTGCTTTCTCTTTCCTTCTCTATTCTGCCTTTGTTCTGGTATTTATTTCTTCAACAAATTTCCATGAGGCAATATTAAAAAATTTTTTTAAACCCTTCCTTTCTGTCTTAGAATCACTACTATGTATTGGTTCTCAGGCAGAAGAGTGGTAAGGGCTAGACAATGGCGGTTAAGTGATTTGGCCAGGGTCACACAGCTGGGAAGTGTCTGAGGCCAGATTGGAACCCAGGACCTCCCTCCTCTAGGACTGGCTCTCAAGCCACCGAGCCACTCACCTGAGGTAGGCATTATTAATGAGCTAATATTTGTCATAAATACAAATGCCATCAATCTGTAATTACTATGCCTCTGTACTTAGCTAGATTAGTCCTCAGATGTCCAAACCAGGATATTGCTTGGACTGGACTTCTCTGTGGCCCCTAATTCCACAAAAGATGCTAATACTCACATGGTTCCTTGATGCCTAGCACACTGTGGTCATTCAAAGTGGCTTATGGATTGATTGGACTATCTACAATCATTCTGTACCTGATCTCACCCTTGCAACCAGCTCATCTTCCTATTTAAATAGAGAGTGAACCCCACGCCTGTATTAGTTGAGATGGCCAGGGTTGGGGATAAGTATAATGCATGCTTGTAACAAAACCACCAAAACAGAGAACTTCCAAGAGCATGTAATATGGATTACAGGGTTGTAGAAAGCAATGGGAGAGCTGACTAACCGTGAGACAAAGAGATTGTCAGCACGTACCCAACCTGCTCCTTACCTAAGTGTGTATCAGCTAGTTTTAATTCCATCCATTTCCCTTTAATGAAACTTTAATAGTTATATAGCCAGATCTGTGAACTTACAGTAAATGCATATGAAGCTGAAAAGAAGCAAAATGTATGCCAAGATAAGAGCTAACAGCAGCATTAGCAACAGCTAGTATTTATATAACAATTTAAAGTTTGCAAAATGTTTTATATAGACTTATAGATGTACATATATACACAGAGATATGGATAGCATCTCATTTGTTCTTCCCAATAACCCTGATAGGTAGGTCATATTATTGTTCTCATTGTAGAAATGAGGAAACTGAAACAGACAGAGGTTAAGTGATAAAGGGATACACAGTTAGTAAATATCTCGGGCCAGATTTGGGCTCAGGTTTTCCTAATTCGAGGTTTAGTGTCCAAACTAATATTGAGCAGAGTAGAGATCAATGAAGAGCAGTCCTATGATAGAAATCTAGCCTGGCTCAGAGGCAACATCTGATGCCTCACCCACCACCCACCATCTCAGCAGTATGAGAGGATAGTTTGAATTTAAGCACCCAAACTGTGTTTCCTGAGTTTTGTGAATTTTAAAACTACTCCACCCTATTCAGGCTATACTTTAGAAGATCTGATTTAGCTATTTCCTGATTAGTAACAATGGAGATACTTGGTTTAACAGAATCAAGTCTTGGGAACTACACATTTCTCCACCCTACTCAGTTTAACAAGGTCAGGATGCCTGCACCATACTCAAAGATTTAATTATCTGAGGAAATGGCCTTCAACAGACATGTGCAGAAAAAGCAGACAGACCCCTGGGCAGTCCTAAGTCAAGCTAAGCTATCATTGGTACAGATGAGATGCAGGAAAGTGACATAAAACCATCTATATAAGGCATGTCACTTGCTCTCTCTCTTTCTTTCCCCGGAGAGGCAACTCTGGCTGGAAGCGGACTAACCATTCCAACATCTTGGCATGGTGGCAGCTATTGTCTGGGTTTGGCAGTGAGTTTGCCTTTGAGCTGATTCAGGTTCAGGTATCTTGGCTGAGCCCTTTGGAGTTCAGGCTGATTCTTTCCTCCTTACTCTTCAAAACCTTATCTTCCTAGAGTCTCTGGTCTTCCTCCTGGCACTAGCCAGGTGGGAGAAATCCTACACCCTTTTCTTTCTTCCTTTTTCTTAATTTTTTCCCCACTATATCAATTAAATCACCATAAATTTCCAGCTGACTTGGTTATATTTCTTTTATATTTGGGATATCCATGGTGACCAAATAATTAACATAGTTTAGGTCACAATCTTAATTATCCTTTACAGTTTTGAATTACCTACTGAAAGGGGTATTAGAATAGTCTGCACATTTTACAGATTGGGCACTGAGCACATTCATGCATTTAAAACATCATTTCTAATGCTATAAGATTAAAGAGCTACATGGGATACATCTCTGTAAATAATTTGTAATTAAATGTATCAGAGACAGTCCAAATAGAAATTAGGTAGGACACATAGAACCAAGAATCTGATTTGATAAAATAATACCTAACTATAGACTACAATAAGGAATACAGGGCAAAACCATTGAGGGTGGGCCAAAGAGTTAAGTAACAATATCTGAAATATTCTGAGAGGAGCCTTAGGAACTGTGGAATTTGCCACAGAATGTTATCTGGTATTGGCCACAATTTATCTTGTGCTAATTTCATTTATATATAAGTCAAGTTGAGTCAACAAATATCTATGAAATTCCAACTATGTATGTACCAGTACTTTGTATCTTCTTAATGCTGGGGATTTGAAGAAAGGAAGAATAGTCCCAGCTTTCAAAGAAAATGCAATATGATGAAGGAGATAATATGCAAAGAACTATGTAAAAATAAGCTCCAGCAGGATAAACTGTAGACATCACAGAGAGAAGGTTCCAAGATTAAGTAGGACTAGGAAAGGCTACTTGAAGAAAGTAGGCCCTTAGATGAGATCTGAAGAAAGCCAGAGAAATTAAGAGGCATAAATGAGGTGGGAGAGCACATCAAGGTTGGAAGATCGTGGGTGAAAATACAGAGTTGGGGAGATGGTACTGTGTTCCTCAAAAGAGAGATAATCACAAAAAACCTGGAAAGACCTATAAAGTGATGCAAAATAAAGTGAGCAGAACTAGAACATTATATATAGTAACAATAAATAGCTTAACTGTTATCAACAAGGTAAGGATCTAGGACATCTCCAAGAGATTCATCACAGACATCCAGCACCATAGAAGGAACTGACAAAAATCTGAATGCAGATTGAAGCATACCATTTATTATTGTGTTTATCTTTATTATTTTATTTATTATTTTTATTACCTCCACGAATTTTCCTATAGTGTAAGCAATATGAATCCTATTTCACAACATGACAATCATGGAAGTATAAGTTAAATAACAATATATACATAATCTATACCATATTACTTATCTTCTTGGGGAAAAAGGAGGGAGAGAGAGAACATGGTCTGCAAAATGTCAGAAAGTGAATATTAAAAATTATATCAACATGCAATCTGAAAATAATTTTTAAGATTTTAAGCTCCTTTATGGCAAGGACTATCTTCCTTTTTCAGAATTGTATTTCCAACCATCAATACCTTACCTGACACACAATAGGCCTATATAAATGTTTATTGAAATGGGAAAAAAAACAGTTAAAGGGCTTTATATTTGATCCTGAAAATAATAAGGAACCACTGAAATTTGTTGAATGGGGATGAGAGGAAATAGGTTATGATACAGTCAGATGTGTGCTGTAGAAAGGTCAGTAGAGTAGAAGATAAACTGAATTGGGAGAGATTTGAGGCAATGAGTCCAACCATTACATTCACTTCCATTAGATTGTAGGTTCATTGAGAGCAGGTACCATTTTTTTTGCCTTTTTTGATTCACTAGTGTTTTCCACAGTGACTGACACAAAGCAGGCTTAATAAATGCTGCACATTGGCATGATCAATTAAATAATTAGAATATAATTTTTAAGAGGCTGAATACCATAGTAGATAGAGACCCAAGAATCAGATGAGAAACCTTAGCTTCTAGTGCTACTTTTAATCTTTATAGGCTTTGTGATCTGGGGAATCATTTAACCTTATAGTGGACCAAGAAATTTTCTAAGATAAAAATGGCATAATAAGAACTGATTTTAGTTTTGAGGAGGTTTCTCCATGGGGAGTTCTCTACACCAGTAGGTTCAGACAAAAATAAAATGTCTGAATATGTAATTCTGAGAAAAAGATGATATAATACTGGAAGAAATGAAAGTTCTTTATATTCTTGCTATAAATAAAACAAAAAGTTATAAAAAAAGTAATAGCTAATTGTAAATATGGTTAATAGATCCTCATCTAAGAAATAAAGAAAGAAATTAGGGAAGTTGCTTTCAATTGGCGTCCAAAGACATTTTATGGAATGCTTAATGATAGTGAACAGAAGCAAACAAATCAATATATAGAAAAGTATATTTAATGAAGCATCATCTTTTGCAAAGGATGAATAAACAGAAATTTTTAAAAAAACATCACAAGATCTACTAAATTTAATTAATATTGTAACTTCAATAAGAAGACAGACATATCAAATGTTGGAAAATATTGTTTATCCTCAAGAAAGGAAAGATGCCAAAGTTTTGTGACCATGGAGAAATTCCGCACTTGATATCTCCAGTACTCTTCTCAAGATAGGAATAAGAAGTTGAAAGACAAGCAATTGACAACATCAACCAAAACATGGAATTTATAATAACATATAGGAAATAGTTAATAATAAAAACAAGTTATTTCAATTTTCTCTATAAAATAAATGATTCATTGAAGATATTCCCACAAAAAAGAATATTCTAAATAATGGAAAAAATGTAGCAATGAGAAAAATAGGTGATTAAGAAGATGTCAACAACTACAGACAACTAGGTGGTATACTGACTAGAGACTGACCCCTAGCATCAGGAAGATTTGAGTTCAAAACTGGCTTTAGACATTTATGAACCTTGTGAGCCTCTATCTGCTCATTTCCTTATTTGTAAAATGTGGATATTAACAGCATGTACCTCCCAGATTTGTTGTAAGGATACAATGAGATAAATCTTTAAAGTGTCTCAGAAACATCAAAGCATGACATAAATTTCTAACTATTTTCACCAACCTATATGACTACAGAAAATAAAATAAGGAATATTTTAACAACTGATTTTTCTATAGCACACCTTATCTTTAGAGGAATCATCACATAAAAGATCTTTGTATAAAGACCATGAGGACTCTCTCTGCCTATATTTTGTTGATTACTAGCCCAATTCCATCCCCCCAAAATTGACTTGACAGAAAAAAAAATCACTCTCAAAACTGTTGTTAAGTAACCATGTCTGCTACACATGTACCAATCACACAAAACTCCCTAATAGATACAAGTCTAAAGAAAAATTTGTTAAGTGATAGGCTAAGTGCCAATATGAAGCAAAATATGAAACAGAGAGCCATATGATCTTCAAAGATATTTGCCAGATTTGTGGAGGTTGTTCCTGGCAATTTCCAAATAGAAGGATTCCCTGTTGACAGCGAGCTTATCCAGATGGTTCTCTTTGTACATAATAAAGTGCTGATTATATCAAGCCCTGACTATGATACAGTTTCATCAAAAATATCTATAGTTACTCAAAAAAGGTTGAAGTAGTCATATATGCTGGCAAAGCAAAGTGGGTTGGCAATGCATGCTGTTTGGATTAAGGCAGGTGGAAATAGAGATGACCTACTTGTGTGTGTGTTGGTTAAGAATAGCAAATGGATATCTAACTGGGCTTATAGTCAGATCTATGAGGGGCATCAATCTAGATTATAGTGAGGAAAGTATGCTGTGATTTCACCAATCCCAAATTGTTTATTGCTTTGAAATCATGTCATTTTTAACAGTAGTCTTATCATGGTGATGCCATATGACCACAAATTGTGAAGTGCCACAGTCTCAGAAGACTGATCTTCATTTGTGGTACCCCAATTCAAGCAATAGAATTCAGTTCTCTTTCTTTCACTCTTTCCCTCCTTAGGGTAACTGAATTACCTTGGCTTAGGGGCTTTCCTCATAAAGGCAAGATGAGTTAATTAGATCAGTTAATCTTCACAGTCTTCTTCCTTATTACATCTATAATTGTATTCTTTTAAATTTATTCATCTTCACAGTAATTCCTTGTTCAAGGTGTAGGATATCTCTTTTTCCTCCTTCATGGGATCCAACTATTAATATATTTTACTATTTTAATGACCGTCAGAAAAGTTGAATGTTTTCTCCTTTATGAAACTTATGTTTCAAACTCTACTATTCATGCTTCCTTCACTTTCTTCCACTTCTTTGATTGACCTTCATATGCTGTTTCACATTATAAGATATAGTAATTTAGCTCTCCCTGCCTCACTTCTTTCCTCATCAAGAATATTTTCATTTGATATTTCTACATAAGTTTTTCTTAAAACATCCTACTGTCAAACCCTTAATCCCACAAAGACAAGCAAAACTTCTAAAAGGCCCTAGCTTGACTCTTTGTTACTGAATAATGTAATACCTTGGTGTTTTAGTGATTTATGGACAGGTTCACCTTTCTTGTTTCTTTTCTATGAATTGAATATCAAATTTCCAGTTCTTTGATTGAATGCCGTTCTCTTTTGAAGAATCAGGTTTTCTTTTTCCTTTGTTTAAGTTCAGCCTTATATCAATTATTTGTTATTTGGGTTACAAAGCAGTTTCCCATGTTTTTCACTAGCATTTCTTTAATTTATTATTTTAGACAAAAAGTCCCACACAATTAATAATGATTTATTTGATATGAAAATGGACTTATACTGATTGCTTGCAAGGGTTTTTCTTTAATTATTTAATTAAAGTATATTTCAGAGTGAATTAAATTTATGGCTCCTCACTGCAACTAATGTACTGTTGTTTAGCTATGTTCAACTCTTCATGAGCCAATTAAGCATGTTTTTTGCAAGGATACTAGAGTGGTTTGCTATTCCCTTCTTAGGTTTATTTTATAGATGAAGAAACTGAGGCAAACAGGGTTAAGTGACTTGGTCAGGGTCGCACAGTTAGTAACTGAGGCCAAATTTGAACTCAGGAAGAAGAGATTTTGTGAGTCTAGACCAAGAGCTCTTGCCATTGCTGCCCCGTCTGGCAGTAGATAGATGAGAATAATCCATATTTTGCATATTGTTTTTTAATATTTCTAGATAATTTTTGTATGGTTTAATAAAGAATGATATTCAGATATTTTTGTCATTTTATGCCCTTCTAGATGACAATACTTTTTTTGATTTTGGCTTGCCACATTCTGTCTTCATTGTCAATTACTTTGACTTGCAGAGATTCCAACTTTTTCTTTTCTTTTAAAGTCCTTACTTTCTGTCTTAGAATCAATATTGTGTATTGGTTCCAAGGTAGAAGAATGATAAGGATTAGGTAGTGCGAGTTAAATGACTTGCCCAGAGTCACACAGCGAGTAAGTGTCTGAAGTCAAATTTGAACCCAGAACCTTCCTCCTCTAAGCCTGAGTCACCTAGATGCCTCCCTCAGCTGTTTTCTGAGTCTGTTCAAATATTCATTCTTTCAGCTATAGCACTTTGCTCAATGATACCCAGTGATACTTAGCACAGCACCTGGCCTATAACAGACACTTCATAAATATTTGTTGACTGCATTTTTTAGTTTTGGATGCTTTAATGAGATTTTCAAGTATTATTCAACAGTTTATGTTCTCATTTGTCTTTGTAAATTCTTCTGTGAGATCTCTATTGTCTGCCTAATTTTTCCCTTATTTTCCCTGCAATCCTTTTATTGAGATAATAAATCACTTTGGGGATTCTTATGATTGTTATATGATAATTTTGGGGAGGGGCATGGCATCTAGATATTGTTGTTATAATATCTGTTTTCTGAGGGTTTCTTCTTGCTTTCTTTTATCTCATAATAATAATATGATAATTATATAAATAAGTATATATAATATATAAATAATAGTAACAGGAATATATACAAGTCATTCTTCAAATAATATTTCTATTGCTATATATAATGTTCTCTTGGTTCTGTTTATTTCACTTTTCATAATTTCACGATTTTCTAAAATTAACCTGCTTGGTATTTCTTATGGTGGAGTAGTATTTTATCACATTCATATGCCACCACTTGTTTGTCAATCCCCAACTAATGGACATTTCTTCAATTTCCAGTACCTTGCCATCACAAAGAGAGCTGCTATAAATATTTTTGATTATTTTCCCTTTAAGATCTTATAAAGCTAATAGTGGTATTGGTAGGTCAAAAGGCCATGTCTGAGTTATTCTGATTTGAATTGCACTTACAATAGTGAATTAATTTTTAAAAAATGGCATATAGCTTTCATTTCTTCATCCAAAGACTGTTGATATCTTTTGACCATTTATCAGTTCAGGAATAGTCCATATTCTTATATATTTGACAAAGTTAATATATTTTAGATATGAAACATCTATCTGAGAAATGGTTTATAAAATATTTTCCTGATGTACTGCTTTCCATATAATCTTGACTACATTTTTTTTTCACAAAACCTTTTAAATTTAATATATTCAAAATTATCCACTTTACAACTCAACAATACTTTCTGTCTCTTGTTTATTTGTAGCCCCCAGTAGTGAGAGTAGGCCCCAGTAAAATAAAAGCCATAGCTTAGGAATTGCCAAAACACAGCCTTCTCCTCAGCATGAGAAAAAACAAACACTTCCCCTTCACAAATACTGTATGTTTTTCGAAGAAATCACTGGTGCAGGAATTCTATGAGAAACTTAGCTAGGTAGTTACAAATTGACATATTGAATTATCACCTATAGAAAACTTTGTTTAGAGCAACTGAGGTAATCTACATCCCTTGCCTCTATCTTGTAAATCATTACTAACCATTGTCCCTGTAAAAGGCTTACCAAATCCCTTAGTCTACATCATTTTCCCCATAAAAACATGTACCCCAAATTAATAAACTTTGTCACTGTTCAGCAAGATGATTTCTGTGTGTCTGTCAGTCTATCAGTTTGACCCTCCTGTAATCTCAGAATCATTTTTCTCATGCTGATTCATTGACCAAGGAGTAATTTGTAGAGCAAGGCTTTATATTTATTCATAAATTATTTTCCTAACAATAAATCTGATAGACAATATGTTCCCAGTTATTCTGATGTGCTTGTGCTATCTCCTTTTTTTGCCTAGGTCACGTAGCCATTTTGATCTTATTGTGGCAAATGGTGTATGATACTAGTCTAGATATAATTTCTGCCAGACTGCTTTCCATTTTTTCTCAATAATTTTTACCAGATAATGAATTCTTATTCCCCCAAACTTGGATTTTTTTTTGCCAAACAAAATGTTAATATAATCTTACAACTGTTTGTTGAATGTCTCTTCTTTTCTATTGCTCTACTTTCCTATTTCTTAGCCAGGACCATATAGTTTTGATAACTACTGCTTTATAATATAGTTCAAAATCGGTCACTGGTAAACTTCCTTACTTTACATTTTTCCAATAATTCCTTTGATATTCCTAAACTTTTGTTTTTCCAAATAAATTTTGTTATTATTTTTTCTAGTTCCCTAAAATATTTTTTGGTAATTTAATTGAAATGGCATTGTATAAATAGATTAGTATAGGTAGGATTGGTATGTGTGATGTTTTTCATACTTTTGGAATTTTCTCCTCTTTTGAGATATTTTGAAAATGGTTCTGAATTCTTATCTTTATCTTCATTTTCTAATCTAATTTATTTATATTTTGAGTATATATATATATATTTTTTTAACATTTGTTATAATCTTATGAGTTTACTTCCCAAAGGTACTTTGTTCTGAAATAATTCTCAATAGCCAGTCATTTCCTACTTATAGAGATCTAGTTAATTTCATTTATTTTCTGCTGTCTTTTCATGTTCCCCTTAACCAGTACCTTCCATTTTTTAATGTATGGATCTACTTTCTTTCTGATAAAGCTTCCTATACTTATGTATAAGATAACAGACTACATTGTGTATTGCAAAATCCATTTTTAAAGCCTTTCCATCTTGGAAGAACCCACTGTCTATGTACTCTAATTGGCAGTCTTTGAGGACCCTGGAACATCTTTACATTACAATGGTACATAGCATTAGGACTTTTGGAGTTCCATTTTTCTTGTATTAAGAGAAACAGAATATCTAAAACAAGGTATTAATAGTAGGGACGTAGTCAAATGGAAAAAAAAAAAGATCAGAATCCATCAATTGCTATCCATCCTGTCCATGTCCTCCCATAATTTCTCCAAAGGGTATCCAGTCATCATGCCAGAGACCTGCCTTTATTTTTCTTAATATTATGAGAATATCTATTCAACAAACTAGCAGTCCATTGGTTATCCTTTGTTCTTCTTACATGATGAGTCTATCTCTTTTTAAATAGTAACTTTCATTGATATGTTTTTCCTTCACAATTCTAGTGTCTACTACCTCATAATGCTTTAAAGAATCTAGGTGCCACAGTGGACATTTAGTGTGTGACCATAGGCAAGATACTTAACCTCTGTTTGTTTCAGTTTCCTTAATTGTAAAATGGGGATGCTAACACCTTTCTCCTGGCATTATTATGAGGATTAAATATATTTGTAAAGTATTTAGTACAGTTCCTGGCATATATTAGGTGCTGTATAAGTGCCTATTATTCTTCTAATCATCATAATCATTATTTATGTTTTTTGTAGCAGTCTGGATATTTCTCTCTCCATTGCCTTTTTTTTTGTGGATGCTCCTATATTCAAATGTCAAGCCTGGTATACTGAAAAATGTCCTAAAAGGGATTCATAATCACTCTAAAGTTTGATCTAGCTATCAACACAGAAAAAACAAATGGATAAAGAATAACTATTGCTCAGGTTATGGCATTTATTTTGTTAACAACCTATATAGCATTTATCCATCAGTATTTCTATCTTGGGAAAATAATAGGAATGGACAAAGAACTGTACAAAGAATTGAGTAAAAGGAGAAAAGGAACAAGATTATCTTTGGAAAATTTCACAGTTACTTTAATGACTGTGCATTGCCCTGAAGCAAAAACCCATCTTTTAAATATTTATATTCTTCTAGTACTGTATGCCTATGATTCATGGAACACGTTAGTTGCCAAATAATTGGAACTGAGGACCTTTCAAAGTACCACCATATCATATAATATGTCACTTCAACTCAATAAATATTTATTGTGTCTCCAACATTTAGAGTACCATAAAAGAATTAGTAGAAAAAGACCAATTAGGAAAAGATTAATCAGGAAGATTTTAAACAAAGGAAAGATCTTAAGTGAGTTTTGAAGGATGGATCCTATTTGCAAAGGCATAGGGTTTTTCCCTGGAAGGAGAATAGGCATGATGGTCTGTTTGCTGGCTATTGATGAGACTGGTTTCACTGAAGCAGAAGATTCACATTGGAAAACAATAAAGTGCAGCTCAGTGACTGCCTAGATAGAGTCAGAAAGACTTGAATATGAATCTAGACTCTAGACACTTACTGGCTGTGTGACTCTGGGTAAATCATTTAATCCTCTTTTCCCTCACAAAAAAAAAGGAAAGAAAAGAATAGGAAATAAAGTTGGTTGGTTAGGACAGGACAGCATTTTAATGGTTCTTGAAAGCAAGAGGTTCATGGATTTCCAAATATTTCGTAGTATCTCGGTGGATTTTAAGTTGCTGATCTTTAATAGCTCAAACATCGTTTTAAAAAGTTAGACCACCACAGGACTCGAGGAAATACTGACATATCATTCCCTCTCTTATCCCTCAAAGCACCTGTTTATAACAAACAGCCAGCTTGCTTGGCAATTTCTACTAGAGCTCATTCTTTATTTTGGGCACGTGGAAACCCATGGCCAGCTAAATTTCATGCATCCCTCAACAGAAGCTGGAGTTTGGGGAATGTGTTTAAATATCTCTTTATTATTTGAATTGTCTCAGTGGACCCTCTGGATTTTAGAAAATGGGGTATTTTTTGGGCGCTATCTTTAAAGGCAGCGGCCATAACAGTGTGAATTACAGTAGTGGCTAGGAATAGGCAACCTTCTAGCCCTCGCTGGGAGTTATAGACATTCTAGATGACACCTGTGTGCTTTGCGAGGTTATCGTGCACTTGGAAGAATGACCTTCACTCAAAGTCTCCAGGTCCCAGCCTGTGGTTCACCTCTCCATCACTAAGGCTGACCCTGCATCGTGGCTTCTGCACACTGTAATCTTGTGCCTTTGGAACATACCAGGGAGCCGAATGATGCTGTTCCTGTGTACTTGGTGAAGAAGAGGCTGTTCAGTGCCAGCTCAGCTTCCCCTTCTCGCTAGATCTCAGCTAGAAAAACTTGAAGGAGCTTGTAAGGTTCCCTCCTTAGGACTACAGGAGGGGACAGCCTGTGCAAAGCCAATCAGCCCCCATACGTCAAGCAGTGTTTGTATATGTTTCAGCGTATCCAGGCAAAGTCTTTTAACTTTCCATCCTACGGGCTGGAGCTGTACTTTCCTGAATGGCAGCCAGGAAAAATTTTGTAGATTTGGCAGGAAGACTGTGGGAAGTCTGGTGCAAGACCAGCCTGAGAGCTGGAGCAGGCTCTTTCTACAAAGGACAGACCATCGAAACACCTCCCTTTGTTTCACCCTACAAGGGAACATAATTGGAGCCCCAAGATCGCTATCAGGACCTATTGTATAAACTTGGGGTTTCCATGACCGGGTTACATTTTTTGGCACCAAGTGCTTTATTATTTTTCAGCTGGAAAACTAATTAGAAGGGATTCTTTTTTTATCTGGGTGTTAATACTAGGGCTCTGGCCCGTTTTCTGGCCTCTGGCCACATGGTTGTAGTCCCCAGGGCAATGCCTGACAAATTAAGATAAAACTGTTACTTAATGTTTTCCTACTAAGAGAAAACAAAAACTGTTTCCTGTCCTTATTAATTGGATGAAGTCAATTTCCAGGTTTAAAAAAAAGGTGGGGGGGGGCACAATCAGGGTGTCAACCCACAATCCTTATCTTTCCCTCTACTGGTTCCTTTGTAGGAATGTGAAGAGGAGGAAAGGTTGGCAGGTTGGGTCCAAGCTTTAGGTATCTTGGGGAAAGTCCTCATGGTAAGCAGAAGCGTTTGTCAGACAGGTTGGATATTGCCACCCTTTGGCCCCTATATTGTAACTGTGAGTTGATTTACCTGGGGATGAGAGGAGAGGTGGGGGGGGGTTAGAAGCTGGGATGTGATTCCAGCTTTGACGAGTTGATTAGTCATCCAGAAGGCACTGCCCAGTTTGAAAGAATAAACAGCCAAATTTCCTCTGTTTTTGAAAATAGGTTAAAAGGAAATTCATAATCTGGTGATGTAGTTTGTGATTAGAGTCATTTGTATCTTGCCTGCTGACTTAGGACCTTGGGGTGAATGTGCAGGAGAAGAAAAAGTCAGGGGGAGGGCCCATGCTGGTAGTGAGGTTTCCATCCTTGAAATTTTTCCTTATGATAAACAGGCTTTTCCATAGCAACCCATGCTGATGCCACAAATAAAAGGAATGTGAGGCCTCCAGTAAGCAGGCCACAACTTGGGAATCTATCCAGAATGATGCAAAATATTTAGAGGGGAAGCCTTAAAGCAAACAAAAAAGGAAAGGGCAGCAAAGCCTGTGGCAACAAGACACAAAACCAGAATTTGTGTGTGGCGCTAGCTGGGGCTGTGTGTCTTGGGTATGAAGGGAACATCTCCTGGGACTAGAAACAGATCAAGAAGGGTGGGACCTGCTGTTCTGTTCTGTTCTTTCTTTGTAAATTGTGGGTGATGGCTGGTTTGGGCTTTGGGATTTAAAAAAATTATTTGTAAAAGGCTACTCTGCCATTTTGAAACTTTGCGCCCATCAACTTTAACAACAAAATCTATTCTGGAGAAAAAAAAAAATCTTTAACAGGGAGGCTGTGTTCCCAGTGCTCTCAAGCTTGATTATGCAAACTCTGCTGGTTGTTGCCATGTTTGGTATTGAGTTTTTTTTTTTCTTAAAGTAATCTGTTTAACCCTAGAAGACGTTTAGGAATGATCATTCAGTAAAAAAAAAAATAGGCTACAATTTCTTAGCATCTAAGAACCTGTGCCCACCCTTCCTTCTCCCTAAAATCCTGAGAAGTCAGACTGTCACCTCCCACCTGAGTATCAGTCTTGTTGCTACTTGTATCACTACATGAAAGTATCAACTTGAAATTCAGCTACCCCAAGTTCGCCTCTGCCCCCTGAGAACTCAAGTACCAGGCACACCTCTTTAGGGCTGAACTATAGACCTTGAAGTATTTGGGGACCCTGGTTTGGGTGGGATTAGTAGATATAGTCAAATGTTGAGTTTAGAAGCTTCTCCCGTTGTGTTAAAGTCCTCTCTCAGGAAGCCCAGCTCTTGGTTGGACCCTTTCCTTTGTGTTTGTTATAGGTGACTGTAAACCTCATTGCAGCCTGCTCGCTGTTTGTCCATGCACGCTTGCTGTACCCCCAAGTTCTGTCAATCTTTGGAGAAAGCATCTAGCAGGATGTCTTCTCCAAAGGATACTTCTCAAAGTCCCAGGGTGAGGTCCCTGTAAAGTTCTTGGTGCCTGGCTCTGCGTAGTGGCCCATTATTGGACCGATCCCTTTCCTGATTAAAGACCTGGGTTTTCTGATTACTTTAGTAGTTCTGTGTTATTTTCAAGTTAACAAGTGTTCTAGAGAAGTCTACTAGAAGGAATACAGGGGGCGCTATTGCGCCTAGGAGATTGGCCAGGAGTCAGTCACCTGTAGGACTGATTCCACCTAAGTCCAAACAAAACAGTGAGTTCAAAGAATTATGAAAATGAAACAGACATAAACCAAACTAATCACTTGCCCTGTACACTGTGTGTGTGTGTGTGTGTGTATGTGTGTAAGTGTATGGGCTAGGGTTGGGCTGGAGAGAAAGCAGGGAGAAAAGGGGGTGAAGACTGAAGATCCTTGGAGAAATTACCCTGCAGGACAAAAATCAGTTTGAGGATGTCCTTCCTGAACCTATGGATGCCTACCTCTTGGCCTGAACATCAGGGAATCAAGGGCTGTCGTGAACCAAAATCTGGGCAATGCTTTTTTTTTTGTCAACTGAAACTCACATTTTCACTGTCAACTGTAACTCACATCTTCCCTGTCAAATGTAACTCACATCTTCCCTGTCAAATGTAACTCACGTCTTCCCTGGTACCAGAGGGTAGGCTACTCTTTCAAAGCCAGAGATACAGACTGTCTCCTGTGCAGAGCAACAGAACAAGCTTTGCCCAGAGGATTCCAAATCAGAGACTCGCAATCATTTCATAACGCCACTAGCTATACTTTGGATCAGCTATTTGGATCAGAATGGAAACTCTTTGATCTCTTTTATATGTGTTTGCCTGTGAGCTGGGCCAAAAGGTAGACTAATTTTGGCAACTTCCCTTGTATACTTTTATCTACAGATAAAAGGAACCCTTGGAAGCATAAACAGAAGGTGAATTTCCTGAGGCCCACCAGGAGCCAGTGAGACAAATAAAGAATGTAGAGGTGCATACTAACAGCTAGCACAGTATTGTTGTGGGCTCCCCTGGGCTACTTCTCTGGCAGGAGAGAACCAACTAACACCCACCCCCCTTGTCCCCCCATTTTCTTCATCCTCTGTTCTAAAAATGTCCCCATCCCCCAGCTAACACTCTTCAACTCGGGAACTGCCACCTGGCTGTTCCCAGATGTGACCATAGATTACACCCTTAAAGCAGGCAGCTCCCTTGTAAATGTTTGTGGTTGATCGCAGTGGGGATTGACAAGTTACTCTGGAATGATTAGCACATTAGCGAAAAGCTATTACCACCAAAGAAAAATAAGGCCAACGTTTATTATAAATGAATGGACGGACTTACAGCCATATAGTGTTCTAAGATTTATAAGAGGCTTTACTTAGTGTGACCTACCAATGGTCATCAACAAATGCTTCTGAAGCATGTGGCATGTCCCAAGCACTGTGGGAATCTCTGAGGATACAAAAAATAAAACAAAGCAAAACACCAACAGACTGAAGCCTATCAATCTTCTATCAATCTTTTAATTCCTCCATAAATTTTTTCTCGAGGGTGAGTGATATATGTCTTCTTTCACAATGTGATCAACATGGAAATAGGTATTGTATGATAACACATGTATAACCTTTATCACATTGCCTGCCATATTGGGGAGAAGTGGAGGGCAGGGAGGGAGGGAGAGAATATGAATCTCAAAATGTCAGATAGTATTAAAAATTGTATCAACATATAATCTAATAAATGAAAAAAGGATACAAAAAGTAAAAATATTTGCTATTTACATTCTAATGAGGGAATAATATATAAAATTTAGAACCAAGATAAATACAGAGTAGATTGAAGACATTTTCAAAGAGATTAGGAGAAGGGGAAAGTAGTAAAAGCTTCCTGGAGGAGGTGGTGATACTCAAAGTGAATCTTAAAAGGCAGTTGAAGGTTGGGAGCAACAGAATTCTAGGCATAGGGATAGCCAATGCAAAGGCAGTGAGGTAGAAGACAAAGTGTCATGTACAAGGAACGTGTTAATAGTATCATCATATTGTTCATGCTATTATTTTTATTTTATTTTCCTCTCAGTTTTCTCAGTGGAATTCAGATGGAAATTGATTAATGTTAGATGATTAATTATAGCAACAGTATTATCCATGATTGCATTCTGATTCAGTCACTAAACAATTTCTACAATTCTAATATACATACACAAATTATATTTGTATAAACTATATCTCTCTATCTATTTAGAGAGATAAACAGATCGATCGATAGATAGATAATACACAATTTCAGTATAGTTTATCATACTGTTTCTGATATTGTTGTTCAAAAGCCTAGATTGTGAATCAGAAGATCAAAGTTCTAATCCTGACTCTGCCAGGTTTAACAAACTAAGGGAGTTTTTCAGTGAGCAAGTCACTTAAACTCTCTGGGCCTGTTTCCTCAAATATAAAACATCTATAAAATGTGGATTAAATATGCATTATTTCTAAGATTTTATGAAAATAGCATCAGAACACTATGAGGTATTTTTCCTTGTCCCCCTATCTTCAACAACTATCTTACAAGCCATTCATTTTTTAAGCAATAAGGAAAGTAGAAATTAAATTATATATATATATATACCTTTAAGTATGTGCCACCTAAGAGGAGATGGATATAGGATGCTCATACTCTTCTTTGGAGCAGTCTTCTCCCACTTGAGAAATAATTGGACTTATCTTGAATGATGAATAATAAATAAAATTATTTAATAAGTTCTTGTTTTACAAATTCAGGATTCAAATAGAAAAAGATAGTTTCTGATTTCAAGGAGCTCTCACTCTAAGTAGGAGAGAAGATGCATCAAATAAGATTCAGGCTTCACAAGCAGATATCTATATGAATGAGGGAAGAATAGAGTAGGGGGATGGCTGACAGTTAAACCCCAGTCTTAACTGAACTAGCTAAAGGAGGGAAAAATATACAAACCCACACAACACACACAACACACACACACACACACACACACACACATACACACATACATAAACACCAAGTTGGGTAGTGAAATAAATTTTATTCAACAGGGAAATAGGAGTGAAAGAGTAGGGGGAATTTCTCAGAAAGATTAAAGGAGGTATTACTGTTAAGGGAGGTATTACTGTTAAGCAAAAGAAACTCTCAAGATGTACAAAACACATTTATAGCTCTTCTTCACATTTTGAACAATGAGAATCTCAAGGAGTATTCAGCTATTAGAGAATGGCTGAATAAATTATGGCATATACATGTGAAAAATAATATTATGCTTTAAGAATTGATAAAAGAAATGATGTCAAAGAGACCTAGGAAGACTTTATGAACTAATGTAGATTGAAGTGAACAGAACCAGGAGAACAATTTATATGATAACAATAAGGTAAAGACAAATGACTTTGAGAGAATTGGGAATGATGGTCAGTGTAATGATTAATTACAAATCCAGATGATTAATAATGAAACACTTTGTCTATCTCCTAGATCGATAAGTGAACTCAGAGTACAGAATGAGAATATATTTGTGCGTATTCACATGCATATGTATACGTATATGCAATATGTGTGCTCATGTATGTGTTTATATATAAAGAAAAAGACAAATTTTTATAAAAACAGATATATATATATATATGTTATATGAAAGCCGATGTAGAAGTTTGTTTTGCATCACTCTTTATGTTTGTAGCAGAGATGATAGGAAAGTCCTAAGGTGGAAGCTCTGATTCAGATGGCAAAGCCCAGGGGATCCTTAGGTTATAATGGGGACTCTTACTTTTTGGTTCTTCTAATATCTTCAGCATTCCAATGTAGTACCTAAACTTTCCATTTCCTAACTCTCATTTTCATGGCATCACCAGAAAAGATTTTTAAATATATATTTTATATTTTTACCCTTGACTTTACATGAGTTACCCAATGTATTAACAAGTCACCTCGCTTACAAGTGAACACTGGAAACATACTTTGGACTTTTTACACTGGCTATGTCTTCCCATTGTCCTTTGTATCACTTGCAATTTGGACTATTGGGGTGTAAGAGAAGAAATAATGATTTTAATAATTATGCTCAATTCTCTTAAATATTTTGAGGGAAGATCCATATTGGGAGAGTCCTGGAAAATTTGGACATCTTATTGTGTACAGATAAGGGCAGTGATACAGTTTTAAATAATATAGATCTATAGACCTTTGTAAGCATAAGACAAAACTGGCTTCCCCTTTGATTCAAATGCCCAAGCCCAGATGAATTCTAACCCAAGATACTAAAAATCTGATCATGGAGAACTAAAGAGGAAACACAAGATTGATGATGACTAAATAGCATCCTGATACTCAAAATAAGGGTAGAAAATGGAATATACAAGGTTAATGAACTTTACATCAATTCCTGGCAAAATTCCAGACTGTATTATTGAGAAAATGATTACTTATTATTTAAAAAAAATAAAGCAGCAGTCACAGAAAGGTAACATGAATAGGTTTGTTAAATCATCAAGAAGAGATCATAATACTAACTAGATTAACCTCATTTCTTCATCTGGCAAGGTTATAAGACTGATAGACCAACATAATGTTACAGATATAATAAGTGCAGATTTTAGCTGAACATTTAATAGTTTCTCATGATATGTTTGTGTATAAAATGGCCAAATATGAATTAGATAAGAACATAGTTAGGTAAATCTGAAAATGGCTACATTATCAGAAGCAAAGAGTAGTCATTATTAGGAAATAAGGATTTACAATGTCCTTAATGGTCTAATAAAAGAAGTTCTATAGCCAAGCTCTTCTACCATTCTCCTCCAAATAATTTAAAAATAATACCTGAAATAAAATTATGCAATAGTAGAAGCAATAAAAGGTTGGGACAAGACATTTTTCCATTCCAAGACAACTTAAGAGACTGGAAGGAGAGGTCTGCAACACTGGAGTCGGGACTAGCCTGGAAAACATGCGGTAGCAATACTACCTATGGGAGTAGAAGGCAGTGACAGCAGCAGCTTTATGACATTTCATTCAACAGATGGTAAAGGGATTGAACAACTGGTGAGAAAGAGAGTATAGAGGACACTTGAATTAGCTTTGGAAACAGAACAGGATACTCTTTGGAAACTCCATTATCCATATATACTTTCAGGTCTTAATTCCAGGGCAGAGAGGAGTGCTTTCAGAAACAAGAGAATGGTAGCTCTGAGGAGCAAGAGCACTCATGGTTGCAAGTAACAGAGGCCTTGAGGACCAATAGTGCTTGCATTTGGCTGAGATCAGGAACAGTACAGACCAGGAGGGCAGTAACCACAAGGTTCCCTGAAATGACACCATGCTGGAAGCACAAAAACTTCCAAATCTAAAGAACTAGTTCTGAAAATAGCAATGTGAAAAAACCTGAAGCCTGAGATAATGACTCTCCCCATCTCCTAGGTGAGCAGAGCCTAACATTAACATACCATTCAAAGTGAAAAAATCAGCAAATCACACACAAAAAACCTGACAATAAAGAGTTACCATGGGGGCAGGGAAGATCAAGATACAAACTCAGAAGTGAACAAAGAATTTCAAGTAAAGCCTCAAAGAAAAAGTGTAATTGGGACAGAAGCCCAACTAGAATTTCTAGAAGGGCTAAAACTATTTAAAAATCATATGAGTGGTAGAGAAAAAATTGGGAAAACAAATGAGAGATGTAGGAAAATCATGAAAAGATAATTTATAGCAAAGGAGACTTAAAATTACACCTTAAAAAAAAGATTTAGCCAAATGGTAAAAAGCTCTACTGAAGAAAATAATTTCATAAAAAATAGAATTGAGCAAGTGAAAGATAATGATTTCATGGCTTCAAGAAAACATGTTTTAAAAATCAAAAGAATGTAAAAAGAACAAAAAGTGAAATTATATCATTGGAAAAAAATAGACCTAGAAAAGAGATAGAAGAGAGATAAAATAAGAATTATTAGACCTCCTGAAATACAAAAAAAGGGCTTACACATTATATTCCAAGATATTATCAAGAAAATATGGTCTGATATCATAGAATCAGAGGGTAAAATAGAAATTGAAAGCATCTGCCAATCACTTCCTGAAAGATATCCAAAATGAAAACTTCTAGAAATATTTCAGAGCAAAAAGGTCAAGGAGAAACTATTGCAAGCAGCCAGTAATAATGCAAATAGCATGGAACCACAGTAAGTTTTTAACATAAGATTTATCAGTTTCTATATTACGTGTTCATAGGGCTTGGAAAATATGATATTTCAGGGGTCAAAGGTACTAAGATTATAACTGGGGATAACCTACCTGGCAAAACAGAGTATAATCCTTAGGGAAGGAAGTGGATATTTTTTAAACATTCCAAAGAAAGAACAGAGATGAATAGAAAATTTGAATTTCAAAAACAAGACTCAAAAGAAACATGAAAAGATAAACATGAAGGTAAATCATAAGGGATTCAATAAAGATAAATTATTTACACTCTTAAATGGAAAGATGAAACCTGCAGCTCCAAAGAACTTTATCATTCTTAGGGCATTAGAAGGAGTCTCTACAGGCAGAGGACACTAGTGTGAATAGTATGTTGGAATGATCTAAAAAAAATATGGAAGGGTGAGAGAGAAAGAAGTCCTGAAAGGAGGGAAGAAGGAAGAGGAAGAATAGGAAAACTATTTGACATAAAAGAGTTGCAGAAGGAAGAGCTTTGTAGTGAAGGAGGAAAAATAGGGAGAGGGAGAAATGCTTGAATCTCACTCTAATCTGACGTGGGATGAACTTAGTTAATAATCATAACTGTGAATGTGAATCGTATGAATTCACCTGTAAAATAGAAGCAGACAGCAGAAGGGTTTAGAAACCAGAATCTGACAGAAAGACAGACACAGAGTTAGAATAAAGGGTTAGAGAAGAATATATTTTGCCTTAACTGAGGTAAAAATGTAGGGGTAACCATCATTATCTCTGACAAAGCAAAAGTCAAAAATAGATCTAATTATAAAAGATGAGCAAGGAAGTTACATCTTGCTAAAAAGCACCATAGACAATGAAGTGATGTCAATACTAAACACACATGTACCAAATGGCATAGCCTACAAATTCTTAAAGGAAATGTTAAATGAGTTACAAGAGGACATAGACAGTTAAACTAAACTAATGAGGGAACCTCAATTTGCAACTGTCAAAGCTAGAAAATCTACCCATAAAATGAGAAAGAAATTATGGAGATGAATATAATTTTAGAAAATTGCATAAGATAGACTTTTGGAGAATTGAGTGGGGAATAAAAGGAGATGTCTATGTCACCTTCACAAAAACTGATCGTATACTAAAGCATAGCAATATCAGAAACAAATGAAGTAAAGCAGAATTAAGTATACTCTTTACATAGCATAATTCAATAAAATACATATAATAAAGAAACATGGAAACATAGATTAAATTAATTTGAAACTAAATAATATAGAATGAATAGATCAAAGAATCAGTCATAGAAACCATTAATAATTTAATTAAAATGAATGACAACAATGGGAAAATACAACAAAATCTGTGGGATGATGCCAAAGCAGAACATAGGGAAAATCCATATCTCTAAATATGTACAACAATAAAAGAGAGAAAGATCAGATCAATGATTTGGGCATGCAACTAAAAAAGTAGAAAAAGAACAAAATTGAAATCCCCAATAAATGCCAAAATGGAAAGCATAAAAATCAAAGTTGAGAATAATGAAACTGAAAGTATAATAACTATTGAATTAATAAATAAAATGAGGAACAGGTTTCATGAAAAAATAGATAAAGCATCAGTTAATTATATTGTTTTTTTTAAAGAAAAAAGAAAACAAAATTAATGGTATCAAAAATGAATACAATGAATGAACCTCTAAGGAAGATGAAATTAAAGAAATTTATTAGGGGCTATATTTCCCAATTATTTTCCAGTAAAACTAACACAATGGGGGCAGCTGGGTGGCTCAGTGGATTGAGAGTCAGGCCTAGAGACAGGAGGTCACAAGTTCAAATCTGGCCTCATATACTTCCCAGCTGTGTGACCCTGGGCAAGTCACTTAAACCCCTTTGCCTAGCCCTTACCACTCTTCTGCCTTGGAACCAATACACAGTATTGACTCCAAGATGGATGGTAAGGATTTAAAAAAACAAACAAACAAACAAACAAACAAAAACTAACACAGTGAAATGGATGAATTTTTGCAAAAATACAAATTTCCCATATTAAGAAAGAAATTAAATATATAGATTACCTTCTCTTAGAAAAAAATTGAATAAATCATAAATAAGCTAAGAAGAAATTCCCAGCACCAGGTAGTTTTACAAGTTAATCCTACCAAACACTTAAAGAAATATATATATATATATATGTATGTATGTATGTATGTATATATATATATATATACTATTTGAAATATATATAAAAGAGTCCTATCAAATTCCTTTTATGACATAAATATAGCTTTGACACCTAAATTAAGAGGCACAAAAAAACAGAGAAAAAAGGCTATGGACCAATTTCCTAATGAAGATCAGTGAAAAAAAAAATTAAATAAAATTCTAAACAGGATATTCTAGTAAAGTATCCCAAATATCATACAGCATGATCAGGTGGGATTCATATCAGGAATGCAGGGCTGGTTCAATATTAGGAAAACTATTAGTATAATTGACCATATCAGTCACAAAAACAACAATCATGTGATTATATTAATAGACGTGGAAAAAATTTTTGACAAAAAACAATAGGCATTATTATTAAAAACACTAGAAAAAACACAGAAATAAATGAAGCCTTTCTTAGAATAAGTAGTATGTACATAAACCCAGACCAAATACTCTCTTTAAGGGGGATGAACAAGTTTTCCCAGTAAGATCATTAGTGAAGCAAATAGCTGCATTATCACCATTATTAAATATTGCATTTAAAATGATAGTAAGAGCAATAAGACAAGAAAAGGAAATTAAAGGACAAGAATAAGTAATTAAGAAACAAAACTCACTCTTTGCAGTTGATAGGACATTATACTTAGGCAAGCCTAGAGAATCAACTAAAAAGTAAGTTGAAATAAATTACATCTTTAACAGAGTTACAGGATATGAAACAAACTCAAAGAAATCACCCACATTTCTAAATACTAGCAACAAAATCCAGCAAAAAAGAGGAATTCCCTTGAAAATAAATGCAGATACTTTCAGAAAAAGAAATCAAAGCTATTAATAGTCACATGAAAAAATACTATAAATCATTTTTAATTAGAGAAATTCAAATTAAAACAACTTGGAGATATCATTTCACACTTATCAGATTGACTAATATAACTGAAAAAGAAAATGAAAACTTTGGGAGGAATTTGGAAAAATAGACACATGAAAGTCGTGTTTGTGGAGTTGTGAACCATTCTAACCATTCTGGAGAACAATTTGGAGCGATACCCAAAGAGCAATAAGACTCTGTATATCCTTGGAGCCAGCAATATCATTACTAAGTTTGTAATCCAAAGAAATTAAAGAAAAGGGAAAAGGAAGTATATGTACAAAAATCTAAGAAGCCCTTTTTATGGCAGCATCGAATTGGAAAATGAAGGGATGCCCTTCAATTGAAGGATGCCTGAAAAAATTGTGATATATGATTGGGTTGAAATATTATTGTGCTATAAGAAATGATGAGCAGGATGGTTTTAGGAAAACTGGGGGAGACTCATTTGAATTGATGCAAAATAAAGTGACCAGAACCAGGAGAACACTATACACAATGACAGCAATTTTGTAATAATCATCAACTATGACAGAATTAGATCAATACAATGGTTCTTAGAAAACTCCAAAGGATCCATGATGAAAAACTCTCTCCACCTCCAGAGAGAAAGAGAGAACTGATAAAGTCAATATAGACTGAAGCTTACTTTCCTTACTTTATGCAACCTTAAGTCCCCTATCCATGTTTCAGTGTCCACTCAACTTTATTTAAGGTTTAAAAATGAAAAATCATTGTTCATATACAACATTCTATCAATTTCTCTCCTTTGTGCTTCTTCCTAAACCTCTAGAAAATCTATTAAAAAAACCTTGGGCCCTATTTCCTCCTAACATTTTTATCTCCTTCAACGTTTTCTGAGACCCCCAAAGAAAATGTATTCTCTTAGTTTAAAATACCTCATAAAGCTCCAAGTGACACTGCCTATCTCCATGTCCAGAAAAAACAAATTCTAGAATGATTACTGATCATACATATTTCCTGCTTCTAGGAGAATTAGAAAGAAAGCTCCCAGAAGTCATCACTGGGTTTCCCTGCACATAACAATAATAGAGTAGAAAAAGCAATTGTTTCACTATACCATGCATGGATAATGAAGCAGAGCATCAACAAATTTAGCATCAGAAGCTATCTTCATCTTCTTCCAAGAATGACTGCTTGCTCACTGCCCCTCTCCTTAATATCACTATTTTTTCTTTTCAGGCTTCTCTTCTTGGCTCAACAAGGTTTCTCTGATACTATTAGCATCTTAGTGGCTATGATGTCAAATTCTGTAATTCCCCCACAAAAGGAAAAAAAAATAAAGAGGGGTCTCCTACCCAATAGATAAGCAATTCTTGCATATCCTCTTTTCCTACCAAATGATATGATATGACATGGATTATCTACCTACCAAGTAGTTGTCTGTTTTTGTTTTTCTTTTTGTTTTTTGTATGAAAGAACTACTCAGGGAGACAATTAATGTAATTCCTATTACTTTACAATTTTAATTATTTTCTCTTATCTCCCTTTTCCAGTGGCATTAGCATATGCTAGTCTAGATGGAAAAAATAGAAATGTAGAGGAAAGATTTATGTACATAAATGCAGGAGCTACAAATGACTTGACAAATTTTTGGGAAAAAGTCTCTGGGGTCCTATTGTATTAAACTTTTTGTTGTTAACCTTTTTTAATAAATAATTTGGATTAAAAATGTAATATAATTTATAGGTAACACAAAGCCAGCTATACATATTAAAATAACTAATGAATAGTGCATAATAGTCAGAAAATAAAAAAGTCTCAGGTTAAAACACTGGGTGAAATAAAGTAAAATAAAATTTAATGGGGTACATGTAAATAAAGTATTACACTTAGATTCAGAAAATCAATTTCACAAGTACAATATGTAAGAGACATAACTAGGTGATAGTTGAAAAAATATCTGGGGAGGGTTAATGGATTATAAACTTAGTATAATTCAACAGTTTGATAAGGTAGTCAAAACAAAACAAAGCAAAACAAAAAACCTAATTTGGTCTTGGGCTACATTGAGGCACAGAGTGTCCCAGAAAATAGGCCTGATGTACCTTGACCTGTTCGGGACAATCTGTAGTGTTGTAGTCAACAATAAACATCATATGATGTAAACATATTCGGAAGCTGTCAAAGACTATACATTACAGGGTACTTGCTAAACTATATTAATACAGAAGATTTTCTAATTAGGGATTCCTTATACCAATTACATCACTGATCTGGGGGAAAAAAAAACAACTTAATTGGAGAATATCCAGAGAAAATTGACCCAGATTGGTGAAAGGTTTCAAGTGATGTCAAATGAGGATCAACTGAAAAAACTTGGGCTATTTTATTAGGAGAGGAGAAGAGACTTAAGAGAGAAATAAATGCTGTCTTTAGGTACTGAAAGGACTCTAGTGTAGAAAAGAGCATTAGACTTGTGCTATTTGGACCTAGTGAGGAGAACTAAGAGGAATGGGTATAGAGAGGTATACTTGGGCATAATACATGGGGAATCTTTCTCATAATTAGAGCAATTTCAAAGTGAAATAGACTATTTTAGGAAGCGGTGAGTTCCCTCATGCTAGCTGTTTTCAAGCCAAGCCTGGATGACCTCTTGTTGGTATGTTATAGAAGAAATTCTTATTCAGACTACAGAGCTTCCTTCCACCTCTTAGTTTTTATGATTCTTATTATATCATGTTTTCTCAAATTTCTGATACAGGTCAAATATAATTTTGTTTTTCTGGGATTTTATATTCTGACTTGGAAGAGTTGCAGATTCTTTGATTCAATAGAGATTTTCTATCATAATCATTAGTGCATAATGCTGATAGAACTTAAAGAGAAAAGTAGATGAGTCAAAAAACAATAGTTTCAAATGATTCAAATAATGAGAGAGGGAAATCATTTTCAGATTCACTGCTTGCACACAATTCATTGCTATTCTTAGCAAACTCTGTACTTACAAATAATACTGAATCCCCTAAGTCAGGGTTTTCTTCCCTGGAAACATGAACACAGTGCAACAGATTTCCTTCTGGTTCCTAAGCCTTTCAGACCATAAGGCCATATTTCCTGTAGGATGGAATTCCTGGTGGCAGAATCCTTGCAAAAAAAATCTTTCTCAAAACTTGTTACTTCGTGTTGAATTTTTCTTTCCCTAGATCTGTAGGTCTAAGCGATGAGAGAAATAAATTAAGTCTGTGGAGACCTGGTCTTTCCATTTCTTGCAAATAAGAGGATTTTCTTGATATGCTTGTACAACATATTCATTTTAGCTCTTTTGTTTGCTGGGGCTTTTTGTTTGTTTCTGAAGATGACTACATTACTAGAGTTTATTGATAACCCTCTTAAACTTTGGTATCTAGAGATGAATACAATATTTCAGTTTATTATATCTTATGTTGTGAACAATCTACGTCAATGAATTCAGCCTAAGGGTAGCTATTTAGCTGTCATATCAAAATAACAACACATCTTGAGCATGAAGTCAAATAAAAATTGTAAGAATTTTTAATGTGAATTACTAATAATACAAATATCCATCCTTTACTTGCATATTTGAGTTTCTAAACCCAAGTATATGAGTTTCTATTTTTTCCAATTAAATTTCATATGTTAAATTTAACTTATCAAATTTAGAATCTGACTTGTCCATTGTGCTTTCACGGGCCTTTATGAGGTCTGTCACTAAATACACTTGTTATCCCTCCCAGCTTTATTCAGTCTGGGAAATTATTATGCATGACTACTATAACTTTATTCAAGTTGTTCATTTTAAAAGTTGATCAGGACAGGAGTGAAGACAGACCTGCTCAGCATTCTGCTAAATTCTTCTCCCCAAATTCACAACAATACATATTACAATTTCCCATTTTCTCTTTCTGCAATATAAAGACCTATGAGGTGACAAGCAAATTCTTGTAGAGCTCCAGTAATGAGGGAATCATTATCTCCTGAGTAACCCTACTCCTCAAATTTAGAGTTTTCCTAATGTAAGTAGCATAGTGAATAGTGTTGGAGTTGGAGTCAGAAAGACGAGTTTATCTTTTAATTCAGACATTTGCTAGCTGTGTGATTCTAGGCAAGTCACAACTTCTAATCTCAGGTTCCTCATTTGTATAATGAGAATAATAATAGTATTTTACAAAGTTGTGGTATAGATAGTATGAGATTTTAAAGCATTTTGTAAACAAGCACTATTTATAATACACTTTGCACTCTAAATTGTAATACAAATGTTAGCTCTTATCATTAGTTTTATGTATGGTTACAGATTTTTTCTCTGATGGCTTATAGTTCCCCTTGGGCAAACAAAGCTAGTCTTTATTTTTCTCTCACATGAAAGTCAACCAGATATTAAAGACTGCAATCCTATACATATACACATATACATGCACATAGCAATCTTGTCTTCTTGGAGCTAAACATCCCCATCTCCTCAAATGAATTGTGTATGTCATTATTTCATGTCTCTTCATCCTCTTGATTAATCATTCAATCAAAAAGCATTCTTAGATGTATCTACTATGTACAACGTCTCATTGATAGCTACCTGGAGTCTGGTGGGACTGAAGAGAATCCAAGTAGGACAGAATTCAGTGACATTATTCAATTCAATGGGGATTTATGGATAGCCTACTATAGGTTTATATTCTAGTAGAGATGGAATTCAAACTTGCACACAAATGATTTTAATAGAATATAGGCTTATTGGGGGGGGGAGGGAGATAAAAATTAAGAGCCCTACAAAAGTTTAGAAGGGAAGGAGAGATATAGGACTAAGGCTAATGAGGATGGTAGGAACTAGTAAGATTGTTTTAAAAATAAGAGAGAAGCAGAATGTTTATAGGAAAGCATGAAGGAGATATTCGATAGGAAGAGATTGAATATTAGAAAGAAGGAGGATTTGATAATGAAGCAATCTTCCAGAGAAGAGACAAGAAGAGACAAGTTCTATTCTAACAATAGCAATAACAAATGGTCATCTAATCTACTTTCTCCTTTAAAATGTCACATGGGGGAAAACTACTTTCCAAAGTAATCCATTCCAATTTGGACTCTAATTTTTCCTTTCATCAAGCCTAAAACCTACCATATGAAACTTCCTTCTAATTTTCTCCTAGTGCTTTCCTCTGGAGTCAGGCAAAGAAAGTCTTGTTCTCTAGTCACATGCTAACTCTTCACATACTTAAGACAATGACATTTTGCATCTTTCCTCATAAATTTGTTCTTGCTCAATGTTAAATATCCCTAGGTTGCTTATGATACTGTTTGGCATGATTGATCTTTTGGTTTGTGGACTTCATCACCATGCCTCAGCTGCCTTCTCATCCTAGAAAACCCCTTCACACATGGAACCCATCTTCTTATTGGTTAATTCCTCCTGGAATCTCCATTTGGAGGAAGTGCCCAAACCAATATAATCCTTCATTCCTCTCCTGACTTTCCAGACCTCACCTTCATGCCCTCTTCTTCCTTCCCTTTACCCCTGACTATTTAGTACCCTTCTAGGTATTAACTTCAGCCACTAGAAATCAAGCTCCTTGAGCTTAGAAACAGTTTTTCTTTTTATTTGCATCTGTATTCCTATCATTTAGCACAGTGCCTGGCACAGAGTAAGTGTTTAAAAACTGCTTGTTAGTCTATTGGAATAGTCACCCATTCTTTCATCAACCATGATATCCTCTTGATATTTCTTAGGTTATCTACATCTTTTGTAAAATATGTTTCACAAAAGTGGACAGAGTGACCAGAAAAGAATACAGGAGAACCATTATCTTATACTTTCTGTATTCCATGTTTTTCTAAATGCAGAACAGCATTAGTTTTATATTTTTATTGCTATCTTGTTTTTACATTATTTACATTCCCTCCACCTCTGCCCTTGTTCCCACTTCTCAGAAAGGTATCTCATTTAATGAAGAACTTTTAAAAGATAAATAAAAGGGGGAAAATAATCAAAAGAAACTAACAAATAAAAAATTTGATGTTTTAGTGCTGACTTTTTGTGTAACATTCCTGACATGTATTTAATTTTTTTCATTATTTGGTTTTTTAAATTAAATTTATTTAGAATGTTTTTTTTCCATTGTTACATGATTCATGCTCTTTCTCTCCCCTATTCCCTCCCCACAGGAATTGGAAGACCACTGTTCTTTGAAATTAAAACTGATATGAAAGAAGAGTTGGGTAATTAAACCTTCCTACTATGGTTCAGTGAGCAGCTAGGTGGCATGGTGGATAGCGTCCCAGGACTGGAGTCAGGAAAATTTGTCTTACTGAATTCTAATCTGGCATCAAAAACTTACTAGCTGTGTAGTTACTAAACCATTTTTGCCTGAATTTCTCATTTATAAAATGAGCTAGCTAGAGAAAGAAATACCAAAACATCCCAGAATCTTTGCCATGAAAATTCCAAAGAGAGTCATGAAGAGTCAGACACCATGGAAAACAATTGAACAACAATTGTAATCCAATATTATTGTCTCATTCACAGCAATAAAAACCCCTTTTTGGTACTTAACTTTCATCATTGACCTCTGTTTATTCTAACTTATAGTAAACTTGACACTATTCTTATAGAACTATGTTACTCTTTAGCACTTATCTGAATTTACTTGCCTTGCTTTATTTGTATATATCTATTTGTCAAAAATCTAAGTTGGTAACTAACTTATATGGATAGCCATATTTTTCTATATTTGTACTACCTCTTTTCCACTTTCTCAGAATCATGTCTTTCTTTGTTTTCAGAATGTTGAACTTGAAAATTTCCCTTATTTATGGGTCATCTTTCCCTGAAAACTGGGAAAGTAAATGAGAATGATGAAAGAAAGAATGGAAAAACATTAACAGCTTGGTAAAAAGCACAAAAATTACTGAAGAAAATAGCATCTTAAAAAATAGAATAGACCAAGTGGCAAAAGAAGCCCAAAATCCATTGAATAGAATACTCCTTAAACATCTTTAAAAAGCAGACTTAATCAAATGGAAAAGAAGGTATGAAAGTTCACTTAAAAAATCCTTAAAAATGAGTATTGGGTAAATTGAAGCTAATAACTCCATGAGACATTAAGAGGCAGTATAACAAAATCAAAAGACTGAAAAATAGAAGAAAATGTGAAGTATATCATTGGAAAAGCAATTGACCTGACAACAGATTGAGGAGAGATGATTTAAGAATTATTTAACTACCTAAAAACCATGATAAATAAAAACAGCTTGGACATCATCTTTCAATAAATTATCAAGGAAAACTGTCCTAATAACCTAAAACTAAAAGGTAAAAAAAGAACCCACCAAGTATCTCCTAAGATTCCAATATGGAAATTGCCAAGAATAGTATAGCCAAATTCCAGAGCATCCAGGTCAAGGAGAAAATATTGCAAATATCCAGAAAGAATTCATATATCATGGATCCATGGTCAGGATAACATAAAATTTAGCTGCTTCTACATGAAAGGCTTGGAGAACTTGGAATATGATATTCCAGAGGGCAAAGGAGCGACAACTACAAGTAAGAATCACCTACACAATACAACTGAGTATAATCCTTCAAGGGAAAAGTAGTCAATATTTAATTAAATAGAAGACTTTCAAATATTCCTGATGAAAAGTCCAGTGCTGTAGAGAAAATTTTATTTTCATACTCTTGTCTCAAAAGAAGCAGAAAAAGATAAACAGAAAAGAAAAATCATTAGGGACTCCATAGGATTAACTGATTACATTCCTACATTAGAAGAAACTTTTGTAATTCCTAAGAACTTTATCATTTTTAGAGCAGTTAGGAGTATACATAGACAGAGTGCATGGATATGAGTTGACTATGATGGGATAATATCTAAAAAATAAAATTGAGTGGTGAGAAAGAGGAATGAACTTGGATAAGAAGGGAGAGATAGAATTTGATAAAACATCTCACATAAAAGAGGTACCAAAAAACCTATTACGATTGAGGAGGAAGTGGGAAGATGGCAAGTAACACATATTATCATTTAATTCAGTTCAAAGGAATAACATTTACACTAAGTTGGGTAGAGAAATCTGTCTTTTTATATGGAGAAGTAAAAGAGGAGAAGAATAAGATTGAGGAATGGGACTCATAGGAGGCAGTGGTCAGAAGCAAAATACTTTGCAGAGGGACAAGGTGAAAGGAGAGAAAGATGGATAAAGATGGGAAAATATGATGGAGGAAAGTACACAATTTGTACTCATAACTGAAAAAATTAGAGCAAGTTTCTCTCATAAAGGTCCCATTCATCCAAACTATAGAGAACTGAGTCAAACTTATAAGAATGTTATTCCCCAATTAATAAATGGCCATAAGAAATAAAGAGGCAGTCTTTAGACAAATAAATCATTTATCTATATTAATATGAAGAAGAGCTCCAAATCACTGTTGTTTAGAGAAATGCAAATAAAACACTGCTGAGCACTAGTTCATATCTATAAAATTGTCTAACATGAAAGAAAACAAAAATGACAAATGATGGAGGGGACGTGGGAAAGTGTGAACACTAGTGGAGTTGTGAACTAAAATGGCCAGTCTAAAGAATGATTTGAAACAGTCCCCAAAGGGCTATAAAGCTGTGCAAACCCTTCGACCCAGCAATACCTTTGTGAGGTCTGTATCCCAAAGACAACAAAGAAAAGGTAAATGGATCTATCTGTGCAAAAATATTTATAGCAGCTCTTTTCATGTTGACAAAGAATTGGATTTGAGGAGATGACCATCAATTGAAGAATGGCTGACCAATCTGTGGTATATAATTGTGATGGAATATCATTGTGCTATATGAAATGATGAACAAGATTGTTTAAGAAAAACCTGGACTTACATGAACTGATCCAAAGTGAAGTGAGCCAAGAAAACCAAGAGGAGTGTACACAGTAACATCAATAGTGTATGTACAATGATCAACTACGAAGGCCTAAGCTATTTTCAGCAATGCAATGATTCAAGGCAATTCTGAAGGACTTATGATGAAAAAAATGTTGTTTACCTCCAGAGAAAACAGATGGAGTCTAAGTGCAAATCAAAGAATACTTTTTAAACTTTATTTTTCTGGTTTGTTTTTTGTCCACTTTTTTCACAACATAAGCAATATACAAATGTTTTGCATAACTCTACCTATATTTAACTGCTTACCTTCTCAATAAGGGAGGAGGTTAGAAAGGCAAGGAGTGAATTTGGAACTAAATATTTAAAAAAACAAATGCTATGTAGTGTTTTACATGTAATTGAAAAAAAAACATTAAAAAAAAGGAAAAAATGCTTTTGCATTTTTGACCAAAATGATTTTGATCATGTCAACTAAAAATACTTTAGTCCTGCTAGTTCAGTGGAAAAGAAGAGTAGGATTGTTCCCCCTCTCCATTTTGAGTGTTTAAATATGGTTTAAAGCATAACATCACAAAAAAAAAATCAAGTGTTCTCCTTCTATATTCCCAGACTACTTGTAATCATCTTTTTACTGGAATGAGATTCATTCTTTCTAACCACCCACTACTGTGATTCACAATAAAGAAATTACAATGACTACTTCATGAAAAAACATATTGTATAAATGAGGATGGGGAGAACGAGGTATGGATATTCACCAGAAAAATCATTTCCAGGTTTCTATAAATTTCTTTCCCTAGAACTGGATCTTGGTAAATTTTCTGATACATCCTGTAAAAGTTCACACTGCAGGCTGAGCCAAAGAACAGGTTACATGTTCATGCCATGTTCTGTTTTCTTTTCTTTTTATAATAATTGAAATAACTATGCAACATTATGTTCCCAATGAAAATGATTGCTATTTTCTTCTAATTAATGATGTTCCCAAGTTGTCTTCCATGCTATTCTTATCAATGTGACCTTAAAATATTACTGATGAAAAATGCGTTCTTCAAATGACTTGATTTTTTCAGTGTGAGCCAATAGCTCATCTGGGCCCTCACTTTAAGGTCTTGACCCAATGACTTTGAAGGCAGTTTGCTTAGATGAATTCTATGGGCTGGAAGACAGATGAAAAAATATCTTTTTCACAATATTTGTCAAATTACATCATAAAGGGCTGAAATCTTGTCATATTATATCAAGATAATTATATTTTAGTCAAATCTATTTTTGCTATCCCTGAAATATGCTAAAATCATAGAATATATATGTCAGATTTATATTTCAGTTCATGTGCTCTCTATATTAAAAGTTTAGTGATACTAGCTATTAATAAATGGTTATATCTATTATGAAGATAAAAAATTCCCTGAACTTCTACTATGGTTTTCATATGTGTCTTCAACTTAAATTATTATTTCATTTTCTTCATGTCCTTTTTGATATTCCTTATTTGTTCCCTAGGTACTTGGGAATATTCCTAGTATTACTACTTTTTGTGATGAATTACTGTCAATTTGATCTAACTAAAAATACTATTGATTCATACTACTAACAGTTGATAGCCTTCTTTTCTCAGTCAAATTCCAAGAAAAACCCATCTATCCTTTTCACCTCTGGGTCTAGGAAATGCATTTGTTCTTTATTTCTTTCCATTTCTTTTTCAGTAAATAGCCTTTTGGAAAAGCTAAATATACATATAACCTAGTGTTTATTCAGTGCCTTCTATGTGTCAGGAATTGTGTTAATTGCTGGGGATCCAAAGAAAGATAATCCTTACTCTCAAGGATTTCACAGGCTAACATAAAAGTTCCCAAAAGACCTCTTGATTGCTAGATCTTATGGTGTTTCAGTGCTTATCCTTTTCAACCTATCTCCTGCAGTTAGTATTGTTCACTACTTTCTCATCCTGGATACTCTCTACTCTCTCTTGGTTCTCCTCCTACATAACTACTCCTTACTACCCTTTTCTTCCTCATCATCCATATCATGTTCTTTAAAAGTGGATTTACCCCAAGATTCTATCTTGGGCCCTTTTCTTTTTTCTTTGTGTTATTGAATTTCCCTACTGGTTCCCCCACCCCAAGGTATTTGAGATTTCCAAAGATGCCATTGTTTTCTTTTGCCTCTTCAAAAGTTTTGTAAATAACTGAAATGTAGGGAGGTGGATAGCAATGACTATGATCGACACCCTCATTCACCTCTTTCCTCCCCCCACTTTCTCCTAGTTTTGGCTTTTCTGTGAATAATACTTGAATCTATTCTATTCGGTAGGGTTCTCTATATTCAGGGCTTCTCTCTGTTATCCTTTCAATTTTGGATCAACTGGAAGGACAACAGATATCATTGCTTAACCAATCAAAAATATCAAATCATCTAAGTTTTTGTATGTCTTTAATACTGGTAAGTGAAACATTAAAGGAGACAGCCTTATGTGCTATAACCATTTAGAAAACTTCCAATTAACATAGATATGGCAGGATGTTGTAATAATTGGCAAGGATTATATTATAATAAGCCAATTTGAAGGTAGACCAAACTGGGTAATCTGTTTTGTGCACATTTTTTAAAAAATTCCTTATAATTATGAGAACACTTTCAATGGAAATGTACACATTCACATGGAATATACAGAGCTATCTGCATGTTGTACCTTTAACAACAATATCTCACCATTGTTAAAAGATTAATTTTATCTTCCACTTACCTAATGTCTCCATTCCAAGTGTATATTTAAGTATATTATTTTTGCCTTGTTGAAACTGTTTTAATTTATGCAGTTTGATGATATGTGCACTGTTGTTTATGATGTTCTGATATTACTCTTCTGGATTCTATGTGATTAAAATGATCCTTCTTTAATTTGCACATCATAAAATCAGTGGGTTAGAAAGGCCTCTAAAAGGTTATCTAAATATAGAATCTTAGAAATATAAATTACTTTAGAGGTCACTTGGTCTAGCTCCCTCCCATTCTACCCCCTAATATTTTTCAGGTCTGATTTTTCTCTGTCAGTTTTTGGTTCTCCTTTTTCAATGGGCTCATTTCTTGTTTCATCAGTTTAATTTCTCCTTGTATCACTTTCCTTTCTCCTTGCATCATTTTCATTTGTTTTCCCCACTTTTCCTCTGCCTCTCTTAATTGGTTTTTGAAGTCCTTTTTTGAGCTATCCAAAATCTGCATCCAATCCATATTTTTCTTTTGGACTTGAGTGTGTTTCCTTTGCTTTTACTGCCCCCTTCTGTGTCTGAACCTTGTTCTTTGTCTCCATATAAATTCTTTAGAGTTAGATGCGTTTTTTTTTGTTTTCTCATTTTCCCTATTTAATTATAGGTAGGCTCTACTTTCTAGGGAGTTGGGGTACCTTCTTAATCTTCAGTTCTTCTTTGATGTTATTCTCAGCTTATTTTCTGAATTTTTATTAGTTTTAATTCTTGAAGACTGATGTGATGGTCTGAGTTCTGAGAGCTCTAAGACCCTCCTTCTCTTGCTGATTCAATTGACCTTTGAGATGGTGATGGATTAAGGACTTGCCTCAGGTGTGGGCATAGGTTTTTGATCTCACTCTGAAATTGATCAGGTCAGAGGTTGATCAAATTCTAGCCCCAGTTTTAGGGTCAATTTTTTGGTCTCACTGTGTACTTGATCCAATCAGGCACACCCTTGATTGCCCTGTCCTGGAGCAATAGGGAAGGGGGAGCCTGTAATCTGTGCCCTCACCCCAAAGTATGAACTATGTCCTCATCCCAAGCACAGACTGGTATTCCTGGCTTCACTTTGAGCCCACAAGGATAAGCCCACCTCAGCCCAGATTGCCCTGGGCTCAGACTCCTGACTTCTCTACAGGTTTGAAATTCAAGAGGTATAGATTGGCTCGTACCACTATTTGCCCAGGCAGGATCTCAGTATCTGGATGTTGGCTTGGTACCAAACCTGGGACAGCAGATGGGGGCAGGGGGGGATTGTGGCTTGCTCTTCCCTCTTTGCTACAGACTCTTGCTGGCTCTGCTCTCCTCTCACCCTAGTGCCCCAGATGTTCTCTGCCTACTTTGGGAGTTTTTCTTTTCTTGATAGTTGTTTCACTCTGTCCCTTTGTTGGTTCTTTCACTCTTGTATTCATTTTATGGTGATATTTTAATCCTGATCAGAGAGGATTCTTGTGGTGACATGGAACTGCTATACTTCACTCTTCTATCTTGACACCACCCCTAATATTAAAAATGAAAAAAAATGAGTTAGGAAAATGAAATTATCCAGTAGGTTGTAAACTCCTAGAAGAAAGCAATTGTTTATTTTTTGTACCCTACTCCTCAGAATCTAGAACAGAGTAAAAGTCTTGAGTTGAATTGAATGGCCTAAGATCACACATCAGTTTTCCATGGAAAGATAGAATACATGTGCTTTTAAAGTCATGATACTTTAAAATAGAAAATATGTCCACTTCTCACTCTAAACCCAGGGCTTTTTCTGTCACATTCAGATGCTACAAAACTAAACTGACTTATGTACAAAAACTCATACCCTTTCACTTTAGTGTAATATCATCAGTATACTACTCTATTAGAAACTCTGAGAAACTTTGACATATTTCTTCCAGTTGTGTCAAAACACAAACAAATATCTTTATGATAACCTGAGGAAAATATTCTCATTCTTGATTAGATAGCTACATGTTATGAAATCAATGAATGCATTTTTCTTCATTGCATTTTTCTACCTTGGTTTTCTACTAACTTTTTTCATTCAGTTATTCATTAAAGGGTTTACAAGCACCTGGGCCTTTTAGACCTTTGCGTCATTCCAGAGATGCCTTCCTTCCCACAGTTCAGGACAATGAGCTTTGTTTTGCCTCTCTTAGTGTTCAATTCACAGAATTATGGTTAGCTCCAAGTCAGCTTGAACACTTCAATTAAGATTCTAGGAGATAAGTACCAAATACCATACCAAAATTCAGATAAATGTCTGCCCTCCCCCCCCCCAACATGTTATACAAATAAATTAACTGGTTAAAATGAAAAGTCAAGGGCAAATCTAAAAGAATGAACAAGAGGGCAGCATGTGGCCTGAGGGGGAAAATGTCTCTTTGTTAAGGTGATGGCCAAGGTTCCTTGTAATCTGAGAGTCAGCATTGTTATCAGATAACTAACTGTATATATTAATAAAGATCTATGTGATTGAAACTTAATATTGCACAAAATTATTTCCCATCTTTTACCTTACCAAATTCTCCCCACAGTCTAGTTGAGATTGGAAGTACAAATAGTTTTGTTCCCATTTTGAAGATGAGGAAAATAAAAGTCACAGAGATGTAGGATATATTAGAGATCTGTGGACTGAGTTCAAGTTCCATGCCCCTGACACTGGGCCACACTAGTTGTGGTACCTTTGACACTCACCTTTCTTTTTGTGGCAGGAGTGGGGGGGGTTCACAGCTCAAGTATATTCAGGATAATTAGAAGCTTGGGAGCAGTGACTTTTGGCCTCCAAGCATTTTTCCATGGAAAGTTTCAATAAGAAAAAAAGCTTATGTGAGATGTGAGGTGCAAATGCTGTTGGTGGCCCTGGTGCTTGTTCTGACATGGGCACTTAGCTATATAGCCCTGGGCTTAGGGGCATCCTGTCTCCACGAGGAAACCTGAAGCTGCTGTTGTGATGGGTTCAGATTCTGTTGGGGATCCTGCTTAGGTTAGGCTTAGGACTGGTATGGCCCCACCACAGCCCTGTGCCAGAGCCCCAAGTGGGGTAGAAACTAAGACCTGCACACTGACTATGAGTGGGTTTGCCAGGAAGGGAGTCTTAGGGGGAAGCCGACTCCTGAAAAAAGTGAAAGGCCAGGGATGTTAGCACTTGGGAGCACAACTAGGGAGAGTGTTGAGGAAAGAAGACTAAGGCTAAGGCTAAGGCAGAGGTGGTGGCAGCATGGCAATAGCTGCAGTTAGAAACTCAGCTTTGGTGTCTGGGCTTTGGCCAAAGTGCAGCTGTTCCTTTGGGGACTATAGGCCATGGCCATGGTACTCTTAACAGTCTTGAGTAAACTGTCACAGGTGACACTATTGGGTCTCCAAGCTGGCCACAAGGCTGCTTGGGTGCTGGTGATTAAGTCCTTGTCATGATCCCAGGTCTGTTCCTCCATGGAAGTGTCTGTGACCTCAGGCTGTGGCATTCTTGGGTTCCAGTGCCCATGGGGTTCAAGCAGGCATTGTCAATGGCTAAGAACAAGATGAAGTCCCTGGGATGGCATAGTATCAGGACACTGTGGTGCCCAAGGTGGTGGCGAGGGCAGAGGGTGTGGAGAGCAATGGACTCACATTAACCTACCTTGATCTCACTTTCATCATCTTTCAAGGGAGAAAATTGGATGAGATGACTATGAGGTCCCTTCTTATTCTAGTACCTATGAATTTGTGACAGAAGTGGAAAGGCTTGGAATCACCAGTTATGACTCTGTATTTAGGGACAGCAAATTTCAAAAGGTTCAAAGCAAAAAAATGTTTTAGAGAGGATCCTGTGGACTAAAATTCTTGAGGGAATTTCAGCCAAAGAGATATGAGAAGCTTTCAGGAATGTAATTCTGAAAGCACAAAGAAAAATAATTTGAACAAGGTGGAAAAAATGAGTTGTAACACAAGGAACCTGCCAAACAGCATGTTTAAAAAAATTTGAAAGAAAAGTGCAAGAGGCAGAAGCACATACAGAAGAAAGAGGTATGAATACAAATGTATGGCAAGGTCCAGGAAGACTAGTGATGGGTATCCTAAAGCCCAGAGTAAGCTGAGGGAGGTAAAGGAAGGTAAAGGTGACAAAATTAGTCTGCTGGTCTTGTTTGGAGATATACTGGCATAAAGAATAGGAAAAATAAAGATCTCTCCTTGGGGTGGCTTGAATAATGATAACCTAAAATAGATAGGAAGGAGGACTTCTGATTTCTAATTATGCTTCTGTTTTCTCTAACAAGAATTTTTGACTGGAAAATACAGATCAGTAATGGCTACCAGAGTTTGATACCCATGATAAGTAAGGAAATAGTAATAGAACATTTAGTTGCCCTTGATGAAGTAATGTGGTCCAACTGAACTACATGCTCCAAAAACTAAAAGAATTAGTAGATGCAGTTTTTGGTACACTGTTGGTGACTTCTGAAATCATGGACTAAAGATAAAAGAAAAGGTAAAGTTACCCTGATTTTTTTCAAAAGTATGGACTTTTCAAACTATAAACCAAGGTGTTTAACATTCATTTCTGGTCACATTCTAACATATTATTAAAGAGTTGCTTAATAAATACCTAGAATACAGTAATCAGAAAGTATCAGAATAGTTTCATGAAGAATATGTTATACCCAAACTAGCATTTTTCCCCTTTTTAAGTAGGGCTATTAAACTGCAGAATAAAGGAGTGTTGTAAATAAAATTTACCTATATTTTAGCAAAACATATGAAAAAGGGGGTAGCTGGGTAGCTCAGTGGATTGAGAGCTAGGCCTAGAGATGGGAGGTCCTAGGTTCAAATCTGGCCTCAGATACTTCCCAGCTGTGTGACCCTGGGCAAGTCACTTGACCCCCATTGCCTAGCCCTTACCACTCTTCTGCCTTGGAGCCAATACACAGTATTAACTCCAAGATGAAGGTAAGGGTTTAAAAAAATTAAAAAAAAAAACATTTGAAAAAATCTGACTATTCTCATGAATAAGATAGAAACAGGTGATCTAACTGATGGTACATCTAGATAGATGCAGAACTAGTTGAATGGCCAAACATACAAAGAAGTCATTAGAGGATGGATGTCAATTGGAAAAGAGGTCTCTATGGTAAGGCCAAAGAAACTTTCAGTGTGCTCTAAACTGTTTAACATTATTGTCAATAATTTGGACAAAAACATAGATTTCATGATTTTAAAACTGAAGACACAGTTCTTAGAGGAATAACTATGTCAGGATTCAAAAATCCTTTGATTTGTCAAATCATTGAGCTAAATCTAAGAAGTGAAATATGATCAAATTAAACATAAAGTCTTATGCTTGAATTTTAAAAAATCACAAGTAAATATGGGAGCAGAATGGAGAGTAAGAAGATATTCTGAAACATCTGAAGATTTAGGTGGGGCTGCAAACTCAATAGAAGTTAACATTGTAATATAGAAGCCAGAAAAGCTAATAAGATAACACAAAATTGATAACATACCTTCAAACATTTGAAGATCTGCAACCTGGAAAAGCGATTTAAAATTGTGATGATTATGATGACTGATCTCAGAAAACAAACTAGAATCAAAGGGGAGTTTCACAGAGATAATACAAGTTTTATATAAAGAAAAGCTTTCTAGGAATCAGATTTCCAAAACTAAAATCAATTGATCAATGAGCTTTTATTAAGCACTTACTGTGTCACAGATATTGTGTTAAGATAAGCTCTTGAGGATATAGAGAAAGTCATTAACTGTCTTAGTCCTTTATATATATATATAACTTACAAGATATGTATAGAGTAGAAAGAAGGTACTATCAAAAAAGGAAATATGAGTTTCTGAGGTAGGGGTAGGAGACATAGAATAGGAAAGTTTCCTGCAGAAAGTGTCAATTAAAGTAAGGCATGAAAGGAAGTGCCTGGAAAATGGCCATGACTTCAATAGTAAGAAAGAAATTCAAGAGAAACAAGGATTGGAGTGAAAGGTAGGAGAGACAGAGTTCTTTTGGGGATATATTTATTGGGTTAAGGTATTCACAGAAGATCCAGTTCAATATGACCAAAAGATATATGAATGTGGGACTGGAACTCTGAGGTAAGATTTGGATTAGATACATAGAACTGGAAATCATCCTTAGAAACATGATAACAAAATCACTGGTAACTGATTATATCACCAAGGAGATACAATGAGAAAAGAGAAGAAAATCCAGTATAGGTCTTGGTGGATGCTTGTATTTAGGAATTGTGACAAGGATGAAGATCTAGCGAAAGGGTGAGAAAGAATAATTATGTAGGGAAAAGGAGACCAAGAAAGAACAGTGGCAAAAAAAAAAATCCAAAAGGAAGAAAGGATTCAGAAAGAGATGACCAACAATGTCAAATGCTTCGGAAGTTTAAAAAGTATAATGATTAAATCCATTAGATTTGTCAGATAAAAGATCATTGGTGCTTGAGGCAGGTCTAACACCAACACCCTGTTGATTCAACTTTGATGTTGAGATGAAAATATGTACCGGTAGATTACTTAAAGTAAGACCCAAAACAAAAACACAAGAGTACTTAGTTTTGTGTTCATCAGACATCTACCCAATTGGAGGGGACTCACCACTATGTGGGTGCCGCTTTTTATGCCACTAGGTAATCAAAAGCCAGGTCAACCAAGCCAAAAGATATCGGGAAGCTTCACCAAGACAAAAAATAATAATGAAAAATCAAGTTTTTTGCTTTCTGTTTTCTATTACAGGAAAAATTGTAATGTATGCCACCCTCCTTCCCACCCTTTAAGTATAATATTATTTTATAAGCCTCCTCAAACTGTGATTAACATTCCTCAAGTATTATCCAATCCCAAGGATTCTTATAGTTATTTTCAGATGGCAAAAGGAAAAAAAAGTTGGGGTCATTTCATTAGTTTTCAATTTTTTTTTCCATTAAAATAAGCTAGTATGCTACCTTATGGTGATCTGTCTTCAAATCACAGAATGGCAAAACTGGAAGGTACTTTAGCAAACATCTGGGCCAATTCTTTCATTTTACAGATGAGAAGAATGAGATCTTGAGAAGATGAAGAGAAAGGATATCATCTCTAAGAGCCTCCCAAAATTCCCACCTAGTTAGTGGCATTTTTTGGATTAGAATTTAGCTCTCCTGAGATGAACTGTAAAGATGGTTTTTAGAACAGCATTCTGACTTTCACTCATAATTTTAAGCCTAAAGCTACTATACATTCGTTTTACTTCCACTTCCATTGGTATTTACGAACTTAACACACTCCAAGGGGAAAAAATTGAAGCCCCAAATTCCCTTCTGACTGTTCTTTGGAGAATCAGGTCAGTGTTTTACAGAGCTGAGTAATCTAAAATGAGATTTGGCAAAGGATGCTTGCCAGCTGTTACACATTTACCAGCCTAGCTACATTTTTCTCTAGGCTGCAGCATCATAAAGGGAAACTCTTAACCTTATTTGGATTAAAACTTACACCATTCACATAACAGGGTATTTTTTAAAAATTGTACATGTTTATTTTTCTCTATTCAGTATTTATATTGGAACCAGATGTCTGTAATGTTTCATAATCTAACCAGTATCAACTGCTACTATTATGACAGTGGGGAATGAAGAAAGTTGTGTCTATTTGCTTTTTTATCACAGTGATATGAAAACAGGCTTCAAAGTATTCAGAAATCAAATGCTCTAAATGTATCTACTTTTCTTCCTTACATGTTTAGCTGATGCTTTGCTTAAAAAAACAAAGCCTTCTAAAGCATTATGTGGAAACTTGGCAAATTTCTTCTTTAAAGGCACTACTTAATTTCAGCAAAGATTTCTAATGCACAGTTTCTGCTAATATCCAAGTATATCTCCTCGGTTACTTACAGAATCAATTAGGAGACCTGGAGATTTGCTGAGTAACATATATTTCCTGATTATCTTTTTTGATCTTCATAGCATTTGACATTATTGGCCACCTTGTCTGTCTGTATATTGTATTCTTTTCTCTTGGGTTTCTCATGACAATGCTTTTTTCTTATTCTCCTTCAGTATGTCTGATTGTAGTTCTTTATTCTTTGCTGGCTCATTATCCATGTCATATTCTCTAAGAGTATATGCCAAGCTTCTATCTGTTTTCTCTCTTTCTATTCTCTCATTAGCCTTCATAGATGTAACACTATGTGCATTTGGCTCAGGTCTACCATATGCAGTCAGGTATCCCAAAAATCTTAGTGCAGTCTTAAACTAAAACTTTTGGGACATCTTGTATATCCAGCCCCAGGTTTTCTCCTGTCAGAATGTCTTGCACACCCTTTAGGAATCTTGAATTCATCATGTCCAAAACAGAACTCATTATCTGCCATAAAATTAAAATAAAAAACAACTCACTCCTCTTTAGAATGTTTTTATCTTTGTCAGGAGTACCACTATCCTTCTAGTCATAAAATTAATAACCTCAAAATCATCCTTGACTTTTCTTTCTCTCCCTTACTCCATATATCTAGTTCATTGTCAAAAGTCTTGCCAATTGCACCTTCACTAAATCTCCCATATTCATCCCTTTCTCTTCATTAAAATGGCTACCAAACTAATTCAAGTCATCTTCCCATCTCAGCTGGATTTGTACAAACTTCTTTTTTATTTTAAACCCTTACCTTCTGTCTTGGAGTGTATACCGGGTATTGGCTCCAAGGCAGAAGAGTGGTAAGGGCTAGGCAATGGGGGTTAAGTGACTTGCCCAGGGTCACACAGCTGGGAAGTGTCTGAGGCCAGATTTGAACCTAGGACCTCCCATCTCTAGGCCTGACTCTCAATCCACTGAGCCACCCAAATCCCTTGATTTGTACAAACTTCTTAACTGATTTGTCTGCCTTAAGTCTGTTTCTTCTTCAGTTTATCCTCCACTTATATCCAAAAATGATTTTCTTAAAGCACAGATCTCATCATGTCACTCTCCTAGTCATTAAGACTCAGTAGCCTCTCACTATAAATTCAAATATGAACTCCTCTTTTTTGCATTTAAAGTACTCTAAACTTGGCTTTAACCTATGCTCTAGCCAAACTGATCCTCTTGCTGTTCCTCATTTCACTTCCTATTGTCATGTCTTTGCATAGTCTGTCCTTCCTCCTCACCACTACTTCTAGAGTCCTTCATTTCTTCAAGATTCAGCTAGTGTTACTCTATACATGAAAGTTTCCTGTTCTACCCAGCTGCAAATGTCTCTTCCCAAAATACCTTTCATTTTGCAAATACATATATGTATGTATATGTTTATATATGCACACACACATATATTGCCCTCTTATACAATGTAAGACCTTTGAGGACAAGGACTGTTTGATCTTAGCATGGTTCTTGGAACACAGGAGGCATTTTTTAATTCATTGATTGATTGATTTTTATTTCTCAAAGAGTGACTTAGTATTGTAGGCAAGGACAAAGCACTTTAAAGGTCAAGAATTGTAGTGGAAAAGAAGACTGAAGTGAAAGGACCCAAGCTACATTTCTTACTATTCAACTTAGTATCCTGAAGATCACTTTAACTTCTCTGAGTCTTTATTTATTTTGAAGATGAGAAAGTTGGAATAAATAGATCTCTACAGTCCCTGATGCCATGAGTTTATTTGGCAATCAAATATTTCTTTGATGACATTTTTTATAATGTTGTTCTTTAAAAGTTATTTTCTAGATTATAGTTTCTCAATAACCACTACAGAGACTCTTTGTTCAACATTCTGTCCCTCTCTGTCACTGTCTATCTGCCTCTCTGTCTCTTTGTCTCTGTCTTTCTCTCTGAGGGGTTGCATATTATAGTGTGAGCAATGGTCACATTTTTAAAACAATTTTACTGGTCTTTTTTTTTTTTACAAATCATCACTTCCCACTGACCACACACACATACCCCTCAGAGAATCCTTCCTTGTAATAAAAGTTTTGTCAAGTAACACGAATCAACCTATTATCTACCTATAGATAGATAGATATATGTCTCCTTCCACTTCTAGAGTCTATCATCCCTCTATTGAGATCAGAAAGGAATGCTTTACCATTAGTCCTTCGAAGTTATGGCTGTTCATTGCACTGATTGGACTGCTAAAAGGCTTTTAATGTCTTCCTTTATATTTTTGGGCTAAACTTGCTCATTCTCCTAGCTTTTCTTAGAGAAACAGAGTAGTGCAAAAGAAAGAATTCTCATGTTAGAGTCAAAGGAACTGTTTCATCATTTGTGTCAACTTGGGCAAGTCATTAAAATCTTTGGGCCTCAAGTTTCTCATCTGCAAAATGAGGGCTTACTAGTTGACTGGTGTCTTTCTAGCACTAAAAATATAATCCTCTGACACAATAGTCAATTTAACTCTATAGTTTGTATGAGTGTTCTGTAGTTTCTCTAGACTCTTTAAATTCATCATTTCCTATGATGTAATAATATCCCATTATAATAATATGACATAATTTTATTAAAGCTATTGCTCAATTGATGATAATTCATTTTTGCAGTTCTTAACTATTTCCAAAGATGATAGCATAAATATGTTTGGATATATGGTAGTTTCCATTTGTCTTTAACCTTCTTATGGTTTATGTCTAGTCTATGACTATGTCTAGTTTATGTCTACTCAAATCATATAACCTTATTTTTCCAGGTTAACCTGATTTGACTCAAATTGAAGAAGTTTCCATGTTAGGATTTGCAAATACTGATGAAATCACAGGACAGAATCAATACAAAATATCTCAAGCACTGTGTTGGGAGCTGAGGAAACAAAGTCAAAAGTATAGCCCTTTCTCAAGGATTATACATTTAAAAATAATAAATTTTCATTCATTTGATTGCCTTTTCACCTAAATTTCCCAATCTATTTCCTTCCTTTTCTCAGAGATTAATTTCTTGTGAATAATCTACATAGGAAAAAGAAAAAATAATGTCCATCAAAACTAATTAACATGGCAAAAAAAATGCCTGAATTTACATATAATGTTTCCCTCTCAAAATTCCACACCTCTACAAAGAATTGGGTATAAGTGATTTCTCATCTCTGTTCTTTGAGGCTAAATTTGTTCATTAAAAATTCATAGCCTTAAATCTTAATTATTTTGTTATTGTTTCCATATAATTTTACAATGGGTTTGCATATTGTTTTGCTAATTCTGAGTTCTTTATATTGCAGCTGTTCATATAATTCTTCCTATATTTCACTGGATTTATCATAATCCTTTCTTATTGCACAATAATGTTCTATTGCATTCTATTATATTTCAAAAATTTGCTGTTAAAATTGTTAATGTATTTTCAATCATGTCCAACTCTTCATAACCCCATTTGGAATTTCCTTGGCAGGATATTGGAGTGGTTTGCCATTTCCTTCTCCACTTCTATTGTAATGTATTTTCATCCTTAACTTTTTTGAGACATGTGCCTAGCAATATAATCTTTGGGTCAAAAGGTAGGAGTATTTTAGTCACTCTTTTCCAGTAATTTTAAATTGTTTCCCAACATTATTAGATCAATTCATAGCTCTACAAATAGTATATCAGTATACTAATCTTTCTACAATCTTTCCAATATTGGTTACATCTATCCTTTGTCATCATTGTCAATTGCCTTGATGTGAGGCAAATCCACAGAATTATTTGCTTTTGCATTTCTTTTAACAATAATTTGGAGCATTCTTTCATATGATTGCTAACATTTTTCAACTCTTTAGAGATCTGTTTTTTCAGATCTTTTGACAATATCTCTATTAGATGATGGCTATTGGTGTAATACATGTCTATTAGTTTGCTAGACAGCATCTTAGATACAAAGTTGATACCAACATTTTTTCCCATTCATGTGTGCTTTTCTTCTTATTCTAGTTGCATTAATTTTGTTCATGAACCATTTACAACTTCATTGAACAAAATTATTTATTTTATCTTTTATAATCTACTCTATAACCTGTTTGGTTAATATTTTTGTGGGTGTTATCTATATTATTCGAACCACATACCTATTTTGAATTTGTTGTTGTTAAAAATATTGTCACATTGCTTTCCGGATTTTTTCCCAAAAAAAATCATGAAAGAGGTGATTCTTACCTAAGGTAATTTATGTTTTCAGACTTACCAAAATTAACTCATTCAATTTAATTATAATTTAATTCTTTTTTATTATTTTCTTGTCTGTTCTTTTTTTTTTACTTTTCTATTTTTAACCACTATCAAAAAGTTTTTATGTTTATTTTATAACATAGTTTGAGGCTTAGGAGCTCTATTCCCTCTTCTTTATAACCTTTTCTCATTTTCCCTAGATTTTGCAGATATCTTGTAGGCCTCTAATTTGATGTTCTTCTTATGGCATTTTCTACAAAATAACCCTTGGGAACTTTAATTCACATATAACAGTATTTAAATTAATTTTGTTAATATTTTATTTTGTATTATACTGGCATTGCCCAGTTATAATATTGAATACTTCTCACTTTACTTAAGTTATTTTTTTTATTTATCAAGGAAGCTTATTGTAATTATGTCACTATAGGCTTTGATTGCACTTTATATTATTATATAATAACCTCTAGGCTCCAGATATTTTATGCATGTTATAGTTATTTTATATGGGGCTTCTGTTTCTTCTATTGACTATTGGGTTTCCTTATTGCTGAAAAAGAAATGCTGTTGCTGTTTGTGAGTTTATTGTGTATTCTACAACTTTACTGAAACTCTATATTTTCTGAGCTAATTCCTGGGTTGATTCTCTCGAATTTTCTAGGTAAACTATCATGTGAATAGCAAATAAAGATAGTATTACCTCCTCTTTACCTATATTCACACTGTTAATTCTTTTTCTTTCCTTATTGCTGCTGTTAGCATATATAAAATTATGTCAAAAATAGTAGGGAAAGAGGCAATATTTTTTATTTGCCCTCTGTTCACCAGGAGAAGTTTCAGTGCAAGACGTCACAACATTTCAAATGACAGAGACCTATTTCATAAACTGTGAAGCCTAAAGATGTCTTCACATATAAATGTTTATAGTACATAAAATAAAATGTGTAAGATTAAAAAGGAAACTAGTTATTTTAAATAGAATATCTTTTAAATGGTCACATACAGCATTTTAAAAAGCACTGCTTAAACTTTCCCAGTTGCATAAAATGTTCATAAATGTGTTCTATTTGTGAAAGAGAATGTGTCCACCGTTATGTAAATCCAGTGGTTTTGGGGTAGAGAGGCATTAATTGGGGGAATCAGGAACACTGTTGAAGTAGGAGGCACCTAATTTGAATCTTGAAAGAAATTGTAGATTCTAAATGATTCTAAAGCAGTGGTGAAGAGGTGTAGTCTTAGCATGCAAAGGCAGAATAATGGACACTAGAATATGTAACAATCCACAGGGAAGAGGAAATAGGCTAGCATAGCTAAGATGTGAAAGGTAGACTTTTGTAATCTGTCGCGAATACTAGGACAGACTGATGCACCCCATCCTAGTGAAAAGTGTACTAGATTTGGAATCAGAAGACCTGGGTTTAAATCTTTTCTCTACCTTATTATCTGTGAGACTGTGGTCAAGTCACTTAACCTCTAAGACTCAAATTTCCAGCTCTGTATGTTGGGGGTAATAGTAACTTTAGTACCTATCTTAGCTTCCACCTTGTATCTATTTGTATATATCCTATATTTTCTTAGATACATTTTACTTATTCTGATGATTATTCTGGATATGGTTTGGTAATAGTGGTGGTGGTAGTGGCAGTGGTGTCGGTAGTAATTGTAGTAGTTATTCTTTTGAAGTGACTGCCCTGTTTGTGATATCTTTTGAACTAGGTCAATACATCTGACCAGTGTGATATGTATTCTTTGTGCTCCCCACTTTTCAGGAATCTGTTGACTGTAGTCTATACAAACTTCAGCTTCCAGGTGGCATTCAAAGATAATGCCATGTTTGTTTTTTTTAAATAACATTATCTATAATTTGATATGAACAAAAAAGTGACCCAGAATTAAACATTCTACCCCAATAAGAACTTATACAGAAAAGTTTGCTTTACATTATAACTGTAATCTATATATAATAAACACACAAGTTTTCCATGACTTCATCCAAAGTTAGGGCACTTTCTCCTCTTTATATGACTTTATATGGCTTTTTCCTATTGCTTTTCAGTTTCATCAGCCTCTCCATAATTTATATACTTTTCATCACTTTCAATGTCTTTTTTCATTTTTATTGCCTTTATCATTCTCAATTTCATCATACTTGAACAATACAACTTTGATCCCTTCCACAGAATTTGAAATACCATATTCTTTAAACCATTTTAATGGAACTTCTAGATTTATCAGATGCCATTTTATCTTAGCTCACTCACTGTGCAATGAGATAATGTACTTTTTTATTTCTCTACCATGTATAAAGGCTTCAGATTATCTTTAAAAGATTTGTTCCCTCGAGGAATCAGAAGCTTCTGCATCACTCCTGAATTAACCACAAGATCTAATTAACTTCTCAGTGGAATTAAGAGACTGTGTGGCATAAAGGATAGAGTCTTGACTTTCAAATTACGAAGAGATCTTAATAGCCACATTAAAATGGACAAGCTCTTCATCCTTTGAGTGCCCTATACATAACTCTAAGACTATGAATTCTAGAAAAGATGTTGACCTTCCTCACTGAAGGGAGTTTCAACAGGAGTTACCCTATTCTGAATAAAGCATAATCCCTAGGGGGTAAGGGAGAGCAGTAGGAAGATATTTTTCTGTATTATATGTATTGTTGAAATATTTAGAACAATGATTCTTTTCTCCTAACTTTCTCCATTCCAAACCACATTTGACCAGTTCAAGTCTTTCAGTTAATTAACAAGTACTGATTAAGCACCAGTCATTGTGTTAGGTTCTGAGAATATAAATATGAAAGTAACACAGTCATGTCAACATTATTTTATGTTTCAAGACCACATACATAGGCAATTTTAAGCAACTTGCTAAGAATGACATTATGATGTTTTTCTTTCCTCAAACATTTTAGGATGATGAATTTTGAGATGCTTTCCTCTCAATGGTGTAACTGGATGGGATGCCAAAATAAACTAGTGTGTCTCTTGCATTATCTATTTGACTCAGGAAGTAGTCATCAACTTTTATTATAACCACCCCTTCTAAAATGGCAGGACCTCTCTGGTCTTTATATAGAGGCACTTTAATCAATTGCTAAAGAACTACATGTAGATCATAAAAGGTATTGGGATATCTCTACCTAACTGATACACATTCACTTATTCAAAAAAATATGGGTTAAGCATCTAATTACATATTCTTATTTATGTATGCCTTGTGTCCCAGATAGAATACAAGCTCCTTGATGGCAGGTTCTTTTCACATCCATAGTTAAAACAGTCCTTGTAGTACACACACACACGCGCACACACATACTCACACATATATAGTCCTTCTAAAATTTTACTTCCATGATCAAAAAGCTTTGGAGAATCCTTGATTGTTTATAATATAAGCAGGAGAGTAACTATGTCAGATCTGTACCTTAAGAAGATTATTTTGTAACTTAAAATTCAGAAATCAGAGTAACAAGAGTAGGTTATATGGAGATATATGGAGGGTGAATAACAGAATCTGAAGCTTCATTCATATTAGGTCATACTAGGTGTCAGAGACAGGGTTTCTATCTATTTCTTTCTTTACTCAAGCCCTGGTATTTCTTACAATTCCCCATGCTATCTCCCTTGAGTAGGATTCTGTTGGTCCCCTATGTGATGGTGGTTGACATGCTGTTGGGTTCTAAAGAGGTTCTAAATATAGCAATTTATAAATTCATTGATTTCTGAATCTAAATTATAGTTACCCCCTAGAAGCTTCTGATACAATTCCCTTGCTCCTCCACATCTTTTGGCAGAAAATACATGGCAGCAAAACAACCACTTAAAAATATATACTTAATTTATAATTGCTAAGTATTGACTGGATATTAACGAATACTATACCATTTGTCTTTAATGGAATAGTCTAGATTGATAATTAATCTTATTATACATTAATGAATATTATAAAAACTTCTCATACTTTCTCATGTAAAAAGAGAGATAGTGTCTCCATGAAAGGTATTCTCACTTTCCAGACAGATTTTTGTTGACATCAGTAAGGCTGAAACTCTTCCCAATCTTGAATTGTTTGGAAAATAGTGACTCACACTAAAATATTTCCATTCTTGATACAAATATCCCTGTTCTAAAACTCAAATACATCCTAAGTGGCAACAAAGTGTCACATTTTCAATCCTTCTTAACATTTAAAACTAAATCTCTAAAGTTAGACCAATTTTCTGAACAAAATAATATTAGTATTATCAAGTTATTTCTATTTTATATAAGATAGTAATATAATTATCACAATATAATTCAATATAATAATAATCCATTTAGAGCTTTAATTGGTTCAGTAGATTATCATGGATTACATAAAGATTATTCCCTCCTAGGATTCTGAATTACATAACATTTCCGAGTCTGGTTAACAGTGTTCCAATCCTCCTAAGAATGTTTTTTGGGGTCAGTTACTCATAAGTTCACTAATAAAGATTAGGTCACTTCCGTGATATGAAAAGTCAAGTGAGTCAACATTAAAATTAGTGATAATTTCTAAATATTCCTTCCAAAATTATGATTGCCTCCTTTTTTAAAAAATGCTTATAATGAAAGAAAATTCCACATGATGACTGATCATAGAGAGATTAGTTTCCTCCTGTTATGTTTTTCCACAAATATGTCATAGGGTTTGGGTTTTTTTGCCCCATTCTCCTTTTTGACTTTTCGGTTCAAAAGCTGAGTTTTAAGGAGGCGGGGAGAGAGAAAGAAGAGAATAAATATTACAAAGTACTTACTACATATATGACAGACATGTTTTTCAGCACTGTGCAAATATTATCTCATTTAATTCTCAAAACAATTCTGTGAAATCCTACTATTATCCCCATTTTACAATTGAGAAAACTGAAAAATTAACTTAGAAGTTAAATTACTTACCTAGAGTCTTACAACTAATAAGTATTTGAGACCACATTTGAAATCAAATCTCCCTGACACCAGCCCCAGTCCTCTATCCACTGGATCACCTAATTGCCTTAAGGTAGACTGACCTCCTCCAACCATAGGGGTTATTGTATGCATGTTCAGAGCTTTAGCTTGGAATTTTTACACAAGGGGAATGTTCTTCAAGTTTCATCGTGGTTGAGTCCTATGAAGCAGGACAAGTTGAGGGGGAATGGGGCACCTTCCCTTGGAAGGAAGACAGAAATGGGTGATGGAATACTATTGTGCTCAAAGGAATAATAAAGTGGAGGAATTCCATTCCATCACTCCAGACTGCAATCTGTTAACTTCTTATGTTAGTTAGTTCTTCTTGCTAATCTCCAGTGTTCTAAAGTTGCTAAAGTGCTATCAATGCCCTCTGAATATAGTAAGCACCCTTGGCCAAAGATCTGATTACTTGGTCCTAATTAAGGCTCAGTCCACATTTGTATACTACGACTTTAGACAAGGCATTCCTTTGATATCATAGCTAAAATACCCCTTTTCTCTCTGATCATCTTCAATTATCTTATTTGTAAGTAGTTGTTCAAATGTAGACTCTGCTCAGTAGGATGTAGATTCCTTGAGAGCAGGAACTATTTTTTGTCTTCTTTTGTGTACTTGGCACTCAACACAGTGCCTGGCACATAGTAGGTAATTAATAAATACTTGTTGACATGACTTTTCTGCTGAACTTGTTTCTGTTTCTGACTTCTCAATTCCTGTGTATAGCTACCATTTACTTACTTATTGATGTATGAAGCCATGAAATTATCTTTCAGTTCAGCATTTATTAATTGCCTATTATGTGTAATAAACTGCATTGTGCACTGGGGAATATAAAAACAAAATTAACTATTTCCTGTTCTTAAGAAAATTACATTCTCCTGGGGGAAATTGCAATTAGATAGACAAACAATATAAAATTACATACAAAATAATTTGAGGGTGAGAATTAGCACCAAGAACTGGAAGAATCAGGAAAATCTTTATTTTAGGAAGTGACTAAATCTACTAGGAATCTTGGGAGCAACAGTGGCAGGTGGTTTATAGGCAACTGAAAATAGGATAATCTGACTAGAATAAGGAGTCTGACAAGTAAAGGAGAGAGAGTGTGAGGGGTATAGGATCATGTGAAATAACTCAGGAATGGGGAACTGTGGAACCATATTGTGAAGAACTTTAAATACTAGAGTGAGTGGAGTTTAAATTTTATACTAGAAACAAAAAATAAGTAGTTATTGAAATTTGTTGAGCAAGAGAATGACATAGTCAAACCTGTTTTAGGATTATTATTTTTTTTACTTTTAAGCATTATTTTTATTTGGTCAATTTCAAACATTATTCATTGAATATAAAAATAATTTTCTTTTCCTCCCTCCCCTCCCACTATCCTTCCCAAGCCGATATGTGATTCTGGGTATCACATGTGTCCTTGATCCAGATCCATTTCCATGTTGTTGGTATTTGCACTAGGATGTTCATTAAAGTATTCATCCCCAATCATATCCATTTGGCCCCTGTTGTCAAGCAGTTGTCTTTCCTCAGTGTTTTTAGTCCCACCGTTTGTCCTCTGTTTGTGGATAGTGTTTTTTCTCATAGATCCCTGCAGATTGTTCAAGATCACTACATTGACACTAATGGAGAAGTCCTTTAAATTCGATTATACCACAGTGCATCAGTCTCTGTGTACATTGTTCTCCTGGTTCTGCTCCTTTTGCTCTGCATCACTTCATGGAGGTTGTTCCAGTCCCAATGGAATTCCTCCACTTTATTATTCCTTTGAGCACAATAGTATTCCATCACCAACATATACCACAATTTGTTCAGCCATTCCCCAATTGAAGGGCATCCCCTCATTTTCCAGTTTTTTGCCACCACAAAGCATAGCTATGAATATTCTTATACAAGTCTTTTTCCTTATTGTCTTTTTAGAGTACAAGCACAGCAATGCTATGGCTGGGTCAAAAAGTAGGCAGTCTTTTAGCATCCTTTGGGCATAGTTCCAAATTACCCTCCAGAATGGTTGGATCAATTCACAACTTCACCAGCAATAAATTAATGTCCCAACTTTGCCACATCCCGTGTAGCATTCATTACTTTCCATAGCTGTCATGTTAGCCAATCTTCTAGGTGTGAAGTGATACATCAGAGTTGTTTTGATTTTATCTCTCTGATTATCAGAGATTTAGAACACTTTTTCATGTGCTTATTAAAAGTTTTGATTTCTTTATCTGAAAATTGCCTATTCATGTCCCTTGCCCATTTATAAATTGGAGAATGGCTTAATTTTTTGTACAATTGATTTAGCTCTTTGCAAATTTGAGTAATTAAACATTTGTTGGAGGTTTTTGTTATGAAGAGTTTTTCCAAATTTGTTGCTTCCCTTCAGATTTTAGTTACACTGTATTTTTTTGTACAAAAACTTTTTAATTTGATGTAGTCAAAATTATTGATTTTACATTGTGTGACTCTTTTTAAGTCTTGCTTGGTTTTAAAAACTTTACCTTCCCAAAGCTCTGAAATGTATACTATTCTGTGTTCACATAATTTACTTATTGTTTCCTTCTTTATGTTCAAGTTGTTCACCCATTCTGAGTTTATCTTGGTGTAGGGTGTGAGGTGTTGATGCAAATCTAATCCCTCCCACACTGTCTTCCAATTTTCCCAGCAGTTTTTATCAAATAGTGGATTTTTGTCCCAAAATCTGGGATCTTTGGGTTTGTCATAGCCTGTCTTGCTGAGGTCACTTACCACAAGTCTATTCCACTGATCCTCCTTTCTGTTTCTTAGCCAGGACCAAATTGTTTTGATGAACACTGCTTTATAACATAGTTTGAGATCTGGGAATGCCTTCCTTTGTATATTTTTTTCATTATTTCCCTGGATATCCTTGATCTTTTGTTCTTCCAAATGAACTTTGTTATGGTTTTCTCTAATTCTGTAAAGAAGTTTTTTGGAAGTTCAATGGGTATGGCATTAAATAGATAAGTTTGGGTAGGATGGTCATTTTTATTATGTTAGCTCATCTTAACCATGAGAAGTTAATGTTTTTCCAATTGCTCAAATCTAGTTTTAGTTGTGTGGAAAGTGTTTTGTAGTTGTGTTCATATAGTTCCTGTGGTGTCTCGGCAGATAGATTCCTAAGTATTTTATATTGTCTAGTGTGATTTTGAATGGAATTCCTCTTTCTAATTCCTGCTGCTGAGATGTGTTACTTGCTGCTGAGATGTGTTAGAGATATATAGAAATGCTGATGACTTATGTAGGTTTATTTTGTATCCTGAAACTTTACTAAAGTTGTTGATTATTTCCACTAGCTTTTTAGTAGATTCTCTAGGATTTTTTAAGTACACCATCATGTCAACCACAAAGAGTGACAGCTTGGTCTCCTTGTTGCCAATTTTAATACCCTCAATTTCTTTTTCTTCTCTAATTGCTACTGGTAATGTTTCTAGTACAATGTTGAATAATAAAGGTGATAATGGGCATCCTTGTTTCACTCCGGATCTTATTGGGAAGCCTTGTAGTTTATCCCCATTGCAGATGTTGGCTGATGGTTTTAGATAGATACTCTTTATTATTTTTAGGAAAGACCTCTCCATTCCTATACTTTCTAGTGTTTTTAAATAGGAATGAGTGTTGTATTATGTCAAAGGCTTTTTCTGCAACTATTGAGATAATCATGTGGTTTTTGTTGGTTTCCTTGTTGATATGGTCAATTATGTTGATGGTTTTCCTGATATTGAACCATCCTTGCATTCCTGGTATAAATCCCACCTGATCATAGTGAATAATCCTCGTGATGACTTGGTGGAGTCCTTTTGATAGTATCCTGTTTAAGATTTTTGCATCTATGTTCATTAAGGAGATTGGTCTATAGTTTTCTTTCTCTTTTTTTGGTCTCCCTGGCTTTGGGATTAGTACCATATTTGTGTCCTAAATGAATTTGGTAGAAGTCCCTCTTTGCTTATTATGTCAAATACGTGGTATAGTATTGGGATTAGCTGTTCTTTGAATGTTTGATAGAATTCACTTGTGAATCCACCAGGGCTTGGGTATTTTTTCTTGGGGAGTTCTTTGATGGCCTGTTCAATTTCTTTTATCTGATATGGGATTATTTAAGAATTCTATTTCTTCTTCTGATAATCTAGGCAATTTATATTTTTTGAAATATTCATCCATATCACCTAGATTGGCATATTTATTGCCATATAATTGGGCAAAATAGTTTTTAATGATTGACTTCATTTCCTTTTCATTGGAGGTGAGTTTTCCCTTTCCATCCCTGATATTGTTAACTTGATTTTCTTCTTTCCTCTTTTTTATTAGATTGACCAATATTTTGCCTATTTGGTTTATTTTTTTCAAAATACCAGCTTCTAATCTTATTTATTAGTTCAATAGTTCTATCACTTTTGATTTTATTAATTTATCCCTTAATTTTTAGGATCTCTAATTTGGTTTTCTTCTGGGGGTTTTTAATTTGTTTGCTTTCAATTTTTTGATTTGCATGTCCAATTCATTGACCTCTACCCTGCCTAATTTGTTAATATATGAACACAAGGATATAAATTTTCCCCTGAGTACTGCTTTGGCTGCATCCCATAGGTTTTGAAAGGATGTCTCATCATTGTCATTTGCTTCAATGAAATTATTGTTTCTATGATTTGTTCTCTGACTAGTCAATTTTGGAGAATCATATTATTTAATTTCCAATTAATTTTTGATTTGGCTCTCCATGTACCCTTACAGATCATTATTTTTATTGCCTTATGATCTGAAAAAGTTGAATTTGTTATTTCTGCTTTTCTGCAGTGGTATGCCATGTTTTTATAACCTAGTATATGGTCAATCTTCGTCAATGTGCCATGTGCTACTGAAAAGAAGGTATATTCCTTTTTGTCCCTATTTATTTTTCTCCATCTATCTATTAACTCTAATTTTTCTAGGATTTCATTCACCTCTTTTACCTCTTTCTTATTTATTTTTTTATTTGATTTATCTAAATTTGATAGTGCTAGGTTCAGGTCTCCAAGTAGTATGGTTTTACTATCTATTTCCTCCTTCAATTCTACTAGTTTCTCCATTAGAAAGATGGGTGCTATACCATTTGGTGCATACATGTTGATTAGTGATACTCCCTTATTATCTATACTCTCTTTTATCAGCATGTATTTACCTTCCCTATCCCTTTTAATCAGGTCTAGTTTTACTTTGGCTTTGTCAGATATCACAATTGCAACTCCTGCCTTCTTTCTGTCAGTTGAGGCCCAATAGGTCTTGTTCCACCCTCTAATTCTGACCATGTGAGTATCTTCTCACCTCATGTGTGTTTCTTGTAGACAATATATGGTAGGATTATGGATTCTAATCCACTCTCCTATTCATCTATGTCATATGGGTGAGTTCATCCCATTCATGTTCAAAGTTGTGATTGTCACTTTTGAATTCCCTAGCATTTTGATATCCTCTCCCAGTTTGGACCTTTCTTCTTTTGCTATATCCTTTTAAAACAGTGGTTTACTTTTAATCAATCCTCTTTTTTCCCTCCCTTGATAACTTCCCTCTCTGGCCCCTCCCTTTTTGTTCCCTTCTTGTTTTTTTAGGGTCTAAGTTCCTACCTCCTCTCTTTCCTTCCCTTCCCTTTTTTTTAACTCCCCCACCCCTTAGTCTCCCCTTTTTCCTTACCCTGTAGAATAAGATAGACTTCAAGATCCCAATGAATATAGATGCTCTGCCCTCTCCGAATTGATTTCACTGAGAGTCATATTCAAGTATTACCTATTAGCACTCTCTTCCTCTCCCTCTTATAAAAGTATTCGTCCCTTCCCCTTCCCATGGGTATCTTTGTGTGACAAATATTGTTCTATTCATTTTTATTTCTTCAAGTATCTCTTAGTACCATCATCAACTCCCCCACCACCACCTCTTTTTATATATAATTTTATAGCTTTTAATGGCCCAATCTTTTCCTATGAATGATTCTTCTGTTTACTATAATAATGAAAATATTTTTGACAGTTACAAATAACCTTTCCCCCACATATTAATATATATAATTTGATCTAATTGTAGCCATTAAAGAAGAGAGTTTGAATTAAATTTTTTTCTTTTCCCTCTCTTTCATAATTACCTTTTCATGTTTCTCTTGATCTTTGTGTTTGGATATGAAACTTTCCACTTATTTCTGGTTTTTTCCTTACAAATACTTAGAAATCTTGTATTTTGTTGAATGCTCATACTTTCCCCTGGAAGTATATAATCAGTTTTGATGGAAAGATGATTCTTGTTTGAAGATCCAGTTCTCCTGCCTTTCTGAAAATTGTGTTCCAGGCCTTGCAGTCCTTTGGTGTGGAAGGTGCCAGGTCTTGTGTGATCCTAATTGGTTGTCATTTGTATCTGAATTGTTTCCTTTTGGCTTCTTGTAGGATTTTCTCCTTAGCTTGAAAGCTCTGGAATTTGGCAATTACATTTCTGGGAGTTGTTTTTTTGGGAGTTAGTGTAGAGGGTATTCTATGAACTCTTTCAGTGTCTATTTTACCCCCTTGTTCTAGAACTTCAGGGCAGTTTTATTGGATGATCTCTTGTAGTATGGTGTCAAGATTTTTGTTTATTTCTGGCTTTTCAGGTAGACCTATGTTTCTCAAATTGTCTCTTCTTCCTCTGTTTTCCTGATCTGTCATGTTGTTTGTGAGATATTTTATGTTTTCTTCTATTTTGTCAGTCTTTTGACTTTGCTTTATTAATTCTTGCTGTTTTGTAAGATAATTGGTTTCCAGTTGCCCAATTCTGATCCTTAAGACCTGGTTTTCTGCTTTAACCTTTTGGTGTTCAGGTATGAATTTTTCATTTTTTTAGAACTATTTCCCACTTCTCTTTCCAGAAGGATTCCATCTTTTTTATGATAAGCTCCATTTGATACTCTTCCAGGGTTTGTGGAAAATTTCCATTTTTTTTTTCGGTTTTGCCTTTGTTTGAATTTCATCCAGTATTTCCTCTGTAGCCTGGATTTTTCCTCCATAAAACTTTTCGAGGGTTACAGCCTTCTTTTTGTTGTTTTTTTTTTTTGGAAGGATTTTGAGGCACCTGTGCACAATTAGCCATTTTCCTGGATGTTTGCCCTTCCCTCTTTAGTCAGAAATCTGAGTCAGCTGTGCAGGTTCTCTGTGTATGGAGTTAAGGAGCAAGGATTTTGCCTGAGGCAAGCTCTTAAATCTCTACAGTTCTTTGCAGCTCTTCTCGGTGCTACCTTCCCAGGGGCACTCAAGGTCTGTGCTCTCCTGCCTGCCTGTGTTTCTGGTCTAGCTGCTTTCAGGGGTAGTTCACCGACAGTACTTGTCAGCTCCCAAGGACCTAGAAATACTCCTCACTCACTCCCTGGTTCTGGTGGGCATGCTGGCTCCGGGCACCTAAGGTCTGTGCTCTCTCACATGCTGGGGTTTCCCACCTAGCTGCTTTCAGAGGTGGGTTCCCTGCAGTCCTAGTCAGCTCCCAAGGACCCAGAGGTGCCCCTTGCTCACTCCACAGGTGCCGCATGCTTGCTTGTCTTGGCATGTGCTGATAAGGCAAATAAAAAGCCTTCAGTGGGCAGGGAAGCTCAAACTCCAACACCCCTTCCCCAGGGACTGATCTGAGAGCCTTGCTGACTAAGCTCCAAGGGCAAAATACTCAACAAACTATTGGCAACAACCTTAACAACAGGGCTGGAAGCCCAGCTGCTTTTCAGTTTCTGATGTCAGCTATGGAAGATCTGACTAACCTGATCAATCAGCAGAAAAGAGAAGACTCTTCAGGACAGAACAGCCCAAACCTACAGACTCAGCACATAATGAGAGAAGCAAGACTACAGGCAACTACAGGGGGCAAGGGGAGAAGGGGAAAATATGAGTAAACAACATAAAAAGAAAAAAGAAATTACAATCAACAGGTTCTATCCAGGCAATGAACAAGGAGAAAATGGAACAGAGGAGGATCAAGGTAAAACCAAGCAAAACACCAAGCAAAAACACAGAAATTCTGGCAAATTGGACACAGGCTTTGGAAGAACTCAAAATACAATTCAAGAAATAATTAAGAGGCTGAAAACAACTGGGAAATGAACTTAAAAAGCAAAATAAATAATCTGGAAACAGAAAATAGTGCCTTGAAAGTATAATAAGGAATTATTTGAATGATAAATGATAACTAAAGATCAGATTTGCCAATTTCCTCCCTTCCTCCATTTCCTCCCTTTACCCACCTTGGTTCACTTCCTCCTTGTTCCTCCTTCTCTCTTCTCCCCTCCCCTTCCAGTTTCTTCTTCTGTTGGTCTCTCTAAATCAACTCAGAGTAAGTACTATGAGGTATTAATTAAATCACTCCTCTTTCTTCTTTAAGATTAAGTAAGGGGTTTATAGGGAATAAAGAGAAAGATAGGGAAATGGAAGGAAAGAGGGTTTGGGGTTTCCTTAATACTAGAATACTTCTTAGGTTGGAGGATGGTGGGATATAGTTCAGATTGGGAAAATGGGTTAACACATCTGGAAATTCAGTCACTGTAAAAGCAGAGAAATCAGAGAGAGCTGGACTTTGTCCTCTTTTCTTTATGTTCCCAAGACAAGACTCCTTCTCCTTTCTATCTCCAAGGCAAAGAGACCTGCTTCCTTTCTGTCTCAAAAGCAAAGAGACCACTCCTTCCTTTCTCAAAAGCAAAGAAACACCTTCTTCCTTTCTGTCTCCAAGGCAAAGAAACCTACTTCCTTTCTGTCTCAAAAGCCAAAGAGACCTCTAGCCTTCAGTTGGTCATATCCTTTTTTCCAACAATCTTTTCTGGACATCATTCCAAATAGAATGTTCTGTTTTGAATGACAGCTCAGCAGTCTCATATATGGCATCTCTGTTGCAGGCTTTTCCATTTTCTCACTTCCACAACATCACAAAAGCCAAAATTAATCAACTTAAAATTAAGGCAGAGGTTATAAAAAATGTGGCAAAGAAGATGAAGGATGACCTCCAAAGAAAACTAGACCAGAAAGAGAAGGATGACCAGAAAGCCAGGGATGAAATTCAGTCTTTAAAAACTGGAATCCAAAAACTAGAAGTAAACAACTTCACAAGGCATGACAGAGAAAGGACATAGAGTACATTATGTCTTGAAATTTACTGAATCAAGTACATATATAATTCCTGAACATTCATTCCAGTTTACACATACAAATATCTACCCCACTAGCCCTGTTTGAGGTAATAATTTGCCAATATCATTTAAAAAACCAATTAAGACCTCAGAAATTAAACATTTGCTTTAATCATTTGAATGTTGGGTTGAAACTAATTTGAAGGACTTCTGGGTAAACATGGCAGCAGTCTAGATGCATGAATCTTCCTCTCCTCAGCAACTACCCATATAGACTACCTCAAGAGACCCAAAAAACCAAATTCATAAGAATGAAGGGTGCATCATTGAAGGTATGTGGGATTTGGGCATTTCCACACTAAAGGGGGTGAAAAAGGTCCCACCAAAACATGAGCTGATATACCCTCCCCAACCCCACCAACTGAGCCAGAGTCAGAGCCAGTGCACACCAGAATCAGTGAGTAAGCCAGGGGCACCTCTAGAGTGAGTAAGGAGCATCTCTCAGTCCTTCGGAGCTGAATAAAACCACCAAAGACCTATCCCTGAGAGCAAGTACATCTGAAACCCCAGTAGGCTGAAGAGTGCAGACTGTGGGTGCTCACAGGAAGATAGCACAGAGAAGGGCAGCAAATAGAAGAAGATTCAAGAGCTTGCCTCGGGAAAAATCCATTCTCCTTAGCTCCATACACAGAGAGCCTACTCATCTCACTCAGATTTCTGACTAAAAAGGAAAGGGCAAACCTCCACAGTGCCCAGGAACAACAACCTCACTCCAACAACAACAACAAAAAAAAAAACAAGAAGAAGGGGCTGACACTGGAAAATTTTTACAGAGGAAAAACCCAGGCTACAGAGGAAATTCAAATAAATGCACCAAAACCTCCCCAAAAATGGAAATTGCCCATAACCTCTTGAAGAATTTAAATTGGAGCTTATCAAAAAGATGGAAGTCTTCTGGCAAGAAAAGTGGGAAATAATTCAAAGAGAAAATAACAATTTAAAGGATAAGAACTCCCAATTGGAGAAACAGCTGGAAGCCATGAAAAGTAGGATAGACTAAACCAAAAAGGAAATTCAAAAGATTATAGCAGAAAATCAAAGATTAAAGCAGAAAACCAAAAGAGTATAACAGAAAACCAGGTCTTAAGGACCAGAATTGGGCAACTAGAAACCAATGATCTTGCAAAACAGCAAGAATTAATAAAGCAAAGTCAAAAGACTGACAAAATAGAAAACATAAAGTATCTCACAGACAAGGTGACATCAGGAAAATAGAGGAAGGAGAGACAATTTGAGAAACACTGGTCTACCTGAAAACCCAGAAATCAACAGAAATCTTGACATCATACTACAAGAAATTATCCAAGAAAACTACCCTGATGTTCTCGAACAAGGGGGGGAGGGGTAGACATTGAAAGAGTTCATAGAACACCCTCTATACTAAATCCCCAAAATACAACTTCCAGGAATATAATTGCCAAATTCAAGAGCCTCTAAGCTAAGGAGAGAATTTTACAAGAAGCCACAAAGAGACAATTCAGATATCAAGGAGCACCAATCAGGGTTACACAAGATCTGGAAGCTTCCACACTAAAGAACTGCAAGACTTGGAATATGATATTCAGAAAGGCAAGAGAACTGGGTCTTCAACAAAGGATCACCTATCCATCAAAACTGACTATATGCTTCTAGGGGAAAGTATGGGCATTCAACAAAATAGAATATTTCCAAGTATTTGTAAAGAAAAGACCAGAACTAAGTTGAAAGTTTGATATCCAAACACAAAGAGCCAGAGAAACATGAAAAGGTAAATAAGAAAGATAGGGAAAAGGGGAAAAATTTTTTTATTCAAATTTTTTATTCAAACTTTCTTCTTTAAGAGCTACAATAAGATAAAATTATTTATATTAATATGGGGGGGATGGTATTTGTAACTCTCAAAAAAAGTATATTCACTATTGTAAATCTTGAAATTTCTCAGACTTGTGAATGTTAAAAATTTCCCCATCGGGGAATTATCAATTGGAACAATTCCCTACTGGGAACATTCCCCATTTTGACTGTGAGAACTCGCCGGGATCAGAAATGGGAGGACCACTACTCCACCCATACTTAGGACTGCTTTAGGGGAGAGAACTCCTTGCTAAACAATGAAAGTACTTTGGGATGCTAAGTACCTATTAAAGGTCAGGCAACGTGTAAACTTGCCAGGAGCAAAGAGGTGAAAACTTATTCAGAAGTTTTTCTGGTTCAAACATACTAAAGGGATTAGTTGACCCAGCAGTAATGGTTGTCCTTTGGAAAAACGTCTACTGTGATTGGTAGATGTAAGGACTTAGGGGAGGTGACATAGGAGAAAACCCCCTATATAAGAAAAAGCAGAATCTCTTATGAGAACCCTTTTGAAGAATCCTTTTGGAGAAGCTCTTGAGGAAAGGCTCTGGAGAAGGGAAGCTCTTGGAGGACAATCTCTAAGGAGGTCTCACTGGAGCTCCTCTGAGGGGACTCTGTCCCTCTGAAGGCTCTTGAGAGAGGTCCTTTGAAACAGTCTCTGGCTGGAAGGCTCTTTGAGGAGGACCATGGCTGGAACTCTCTCTGAGGAGACTCTGTCACTAGAATCCTTGCTTAGACAGACCTTGCGGTGAGTGATAAAAGACTGACTGACTGATCTCTCTCTCTCTTAAGACTCAGGTCTAGGCCATGTTGGCTTAAGGCCCTTCATACTTATGCTTTTCTCTCTCTCTCTCTCTTTCTTTGATTACTCATTGTATTATTAATTAAATTCTCTATAAAACCCAGTTGACTTGGGCATATTCATGATTGGGAATATATTCCCTGGCGACCACCTTATATTTGATTTAAAAACAAGACACTGTAGTGAAACATATCTTCTGTGGTCAAATTTACTCACCCACTCTTATATCTACTACAATTTATATCTTCAACTATTTTAATCACTACAGTTTATGGCAGACAACTATTTTAAATATAACACTTATAGTAATTAGAAGAATCATTCTCAGGAAGAGATTGGGGTATTAAGTGCTATAAGATGATATGCAAAAAAAAAGAAAAAGGGAGGGGGGCATTTAAGATGGCACCAAGAGATAATCTTTATCACACAAAGATACACATGGGAAGGGGAGGGGAAGAATACTTTTATAAGAAGGAGAGGAAGAGAATGCTAATAGGTAATACTTAATCCTTACTCTCAGTGAAATCAATTCTGAGAGGGAAGAGCATCTCGATCCATTGGGGTCTTGAGTTATATCTTATCCTACAGGGAAAATGAGAAGGGAAAACTAAGAGAAGTAGAGGGGAGAGGGAGTACAAAAAGGGAGGGAAAGAGAGGGGGAGGGAACTTAATAGACCCTGAATAAATAAGAAGGGAACAAAAAGGGAGGGGTCAGAAAGGGAAGCTTATTAAGGGAGGGCATTAGGGGGACTGATTAAAAACAAACCACTGGTTTGAACGGATATAGCAAAGGAAAAAATGACAGAACAAGGAGAGGAAATCAAAATGCTGGGGAATATACAAGTGAAAATCATAACTTTAAACGTGAATGGGATGAACTTACCCATAAAACTAAAACCAATACAAGAGTGGATTAGAATCCAAAATCCTACCATATGTTGTCTACAAGAAACACACCTGAGGTAGGTAGACACTCAAAAGGTTAGAATTAAAGGTTGGAGTACAACCTATTCAACCTCAACCTCAACTGACAGAAAGAAGGCAAGAGTTGCAATCATGATATCTGACAAAACCAAAGTAAAAATACATATGATTAAATGGAATAGGGTAGTTAAATACATCCTGATAAAAGGGAGAATAGACAATGAGGAAATGTCAGTAATCAATATGTATGCACCAAATGGTATAGCATCCAAATTTCTAATGGAGAAACTAGTATAACTGAAGGAGAACTAGATAGTAAAACTATACCAGTGAGAGACCTGAACCTACCACTATCAAATTTAGATAAATCAAATAAAAAAATAAATAAGAAAGAGGTAAAAGAGGTGAATGAAATCCTAGGAAAATTAGAGTTAATAGATATATGGAGAAAAATAAATAGGGACAAAAAGGAATACACCTTCTTTTCAGCATCACATGGTACATTCAAAAAGATTGATCATGTACTAGGTCATAAAAACATGGCAAACAAATGCAGAAAAGCAGAAATAATAAACTCAACCTTTTCAGATCATAACTCAATAAAAAATAATAATCAGTAAGGGTACATGGAGAGACAAGTCAAAAATTAATTGGAAATTAAATAATATGATTTTCCAAAATTGGTTAGAGAACAAATCATAGAAACAATAAATAATTTCATTGAAGAGAATGACAATGATGAGACATCCTTTCAAATCCTATGGGATGCAGCCAAAGCAGTACTCAGGGGGAAATTTATATACTTGAGTTCATATATTAACAAATTAGGCAGGGCAGAGTTCAATGAATTGGTCATGCAAATCAAAAAATTGAAAGCGAAGAAATTAAAAATCCCCAGAAGAATACTAAATGAGAGATCCTAAAAATTAAGGGAGAAATTAATAAAATCAAGAGTGAAAGAAGTATTGATTTAATACATAAGACTAGAAGCTGGTATCTTAAAAAAACAAACAAAATAGACAAAGTACTGGTCAATCTAATAAGAAACAGAAAGAAGAAAACCAAATCAACAGCATCAAAGATGAAAAGGGAGACCTCACCTCCAATGAAGAGGAAATTAAGGCAATCATTAAAAACTACTTTGCCCAATTATATGGCAATAAATATGCCAATTTAGGTGACAAGGATGAACATTTACAAGAATATAAATTGCCTAGATTAACAGAAGAACAAATAGAATTCTTAAATAACCTCATATCAAAAAAAGAAATTGAACAAGCTATCAAATAACTCCCTAAGAAAAAATTCCCAGGTCCTGATGGATTCACAAGTGAATTCTATCAAACATTCAAAGAATAGCTATCCCAATACTATACAAAGTATTTGACATAATAAACAAGGAGGGAGTTCTACAAAATTCATTTTATGACACAAATATGCTACTGATTCCAAAGCCAGGAAAGTCAAAAACAGAAAACTATAGACGAATGTTCTCCTTAATGAACAAAGATGCAAATATCTTAAATAGGATACTAGCAAAGAGACTTCAGCAAGTCTCATGGGGGTTATTCACTATTATCAGGTGGGATTTATACCAGGAACGCAAGGATGGTTCAATATTGGGAAAACCATTCACATAATTGACTATATCAACAAGCAAACCAACAAAATCACATGATTATCTCAATAGATGCAGAAAAAGCCTTTGACAAAATACAACACTCATTCCTATTGAAAACACTAGAAAGTATAGGAATAGAAGGGTCTTTCCTAAAAATAATAAATAGTATTTTTCTAAAGTCTTTTATCTATTATCTATTATCTATTATCTAAAGTCATCAGCCAACATCACCTACAATGTGTAAAAATAGAGATTTGAATCCCGGACTTCAATTCCCAGAAGTACTTGACCACTTCCCAGAATGCTTTGTAACCTCACCTGAAAGTCTCACCTGGGCCGAGGACAAAATTGGATTTAAGCTGACTCTCTGCCTACTTTGGAGGTCTTGGCTTCTGCTTCTAGGGACAGGATGCTCTTTACCAGGCAGGAAAGATGTAGAGTGAGTGGTTGTGAATGGGATCTCTGGGCCTAGACCTGTGCTTTCTTATTTTGTTTTTTCTTTATTTCTTAATCTTTAATAAACTTCTAAAATATATAGTACTTTTAGCAGAGAAATTAATTTTAATTTTAACAGTTGATGACCTAATGGGACAAAAACCCTCTCAATTAAAAAAAAGGTAGCCTAGAGAGTGATTTTTTTTAAGCCAAGTTCCCCCAAGAATTTTCAGTACAGGAGGTGATCTGTGGATTCTATCAATCTCCACTTTTCCCTCTTGTTCAAGGATTTCAGGGCAGTTTTCTTTAATAATTTCCTGTAATATAATGTCCAGGCTTTTTCTTTTGTCATGGTCTTCTGGTAAGCCAATAATTCTTAAATTGTCTCTCCTTGAACAATTTTCTAAATCCTCTGTTTTGTGAATGAGATACTTCATATTTTCCTCAATTTTTTCATTCTTTTGGTTTTGTTTTATAGTGACTTGCTGCCTTGTAAGGTCGCTCAATTCAAATTGTTGTATTCTGGTTCTTAAAGACTGGATTTCATCCTAAGTTTTTTGGTCGTCCTTTTCCTTTTGGTCGGATTTTCTTTGGAGATCATCTTTCATCTTCTTCACCTCATCTTTCATCTGCTTTGCCTCATCTTTCATCTCCTTTGCCTCATTTTCCAGCTGGTTGATTTTGGCTTTCAAGACACTATTTTCTGTTTCCAGATGACTTATCTTAGTTTTTAAGTTCTTTTCCCAATTGTCTCCAGCCTCCCTTAATTGTGTTTTGAATTGCATTTTGAGTTCTTCCAAAGCCTGTATCCAATTCGCTGGGATTTCTGATTTTTCCTTTGCTGGGTCCTCCCCCTCTGTTTCATTCGCTCTTTGCTCATTACCTGTGCAGAAGCTGTCTATTGTAATTTCTTTCTTCTTTTTCTGTTGTTTGCTCCAGTTTATCCCTTCTTTGCTCCCCGTATTTGGCTGTGCTCTTGCTCCTCTCATTTTGCTTTGGTTTTAGGGCTGTCAGTCTCCCCTCTTGGATCTTTGTTAGATCTCTTGGTACAGTCTCTAGGGGAGGAATGTTAGCTTCCCTGTCCTCTGGAGGCTTTTGATTGGATTGAGTTCAACTGGGCTGGGCTGTATGTGGTATGAAGCTCTGAGGTTCTGAAGACTCCTGGAAGGCAGGGCCACCCAGGCTCTCTCCAGTTCTCTCTAGCTGCTTCTCCGCTGTCCGCAAGTGCCTTTGCCCGCCTCCCTAAACTCTGAGGAGTTCTGATGGGATTAGTTCAACTGCATTGGTCTGGATGTGCCCGAGGCAAGGGTGAGACTGGAGCCCGATGGAGGGACCCAGCCACTGCCCGTTTCTCCCTGGCTCCCTCCCCGCTGTCCAAGCTGGATGCTCCGAGCCCGGCTCCCCACTGCTCACAAGGTAGACCCTGCAAACCAGCACCTTTGCCCGCTCAGAGGTTCCCGCTGCTGCTGGGGGCTCAGCCCTCTGGGTTGTGGGGGAGGGGTCCTGGGACCTTCGCTCTGCCTTCCCCTTAGCCCTGAGTATTCTCAGATTCTGGCTTTTGGGGGGGCATACCTTTTGATTTGAGTCTAGAAGGAGGGTTCTCCGCTTCTGTCCTGTTGTTCAGATTGAATTTCGGTGCTCTAGGAGCATTCAGTCTGTATCAGTAATGAAGGGTCTTCCACAAGGTCTGAACTGTTGCTTGCTAAGCTGACATCTTGACTCCCCCCCAAGAATTTTCAGAAAAGTCTATTGATCTGGACCTGTTTGATTCAAAATCACTCCTCCTCTGGCTTCTGCTCCTGGTCTCTCATTCACCTCACCTCAGTCTTGCCCACCCTTCATGCCTGGCCCAGCTCAGCCTATTGTCTGCTTCTCCGCTCCAGCAATTCAGACCTGTGATCTTGATTACCTAGTGACCAGCCCGCCCAGCCCCCGCAGACTCTCGCCTTGGAGCAGATCACTCATCACCCCAGGACTCACTTCCACTGGCTGGTAAAAATGGAGATGTTTTTTTTTTCTTAGCCTACAATTAGCCTCCATGTGAACTGGGGGCAGGGCATCACAGTGAGGGAGAAAGAAATAAAATAAGGAAGAGGCTTTTCCAAACAGGAACTTGAAGCATGGCTACTTTAGGAGGATATCTTTTGACTGTACTGATAATTTCATTTACTTCACCTGAGTGTCACGGGAAAAATTCATCTCCCTGGAACTCTTTAGCCAAATTTGAGATTCCTCACTATGGGGAAGAAACTCGGTGGCTCAGTGAATTGAGAGCCAGGCCTAGAGATGGGATGTCCTTGGTTGAAATCTGGCCTCAGTCACTTCCTGGTGCTGTGGCCATGGACAAGTCATTTAACCCCCATTGCCTAGTCCTTACCAATCTTCTGTCTTCTGACAATAGGCATCTAAATGGATAAAATAAAACAAACCAAGGAACTTTAAAGAGACTGAAGGGTATATTTTTAAGGCATTTCAGACTCCGTGTTTTATAAAAATCTCTGTATTCTATTGCATTTTGCTGATTGCTTTGTTTAAGGTTTAATTTTGTGATTTTAAGTTCATATATTACTGCATTCAATACTATTCTTCTACACTGAATCATTTTAATGTACTGGATTTTAACTACTGTTAAATTCTGTTGCTTTTCCCCTATACCTATACTGAACAAACATTATTGAGAAGGCCCATATAAAACCAGCTTTTCTATTTTTGACTTTGTAAACTGTCACATAGAGGATATATGGCCTCCATCAGAAAATTGCTATAACAACCTTTGGAAAATTTAATGAGCTAAATATCTCAAATCGATTTTAAGGGTTCTTTAGACACTTTTTTTAGAATTTTTGTTAACAATCTCTGGTCATTTTGTCTGCCCCTAACACAAGGTAAGGCCCATTTTAGTAGCTGAAGTGAAATACAATTATAACCCCCACCTCCCGCATTCATAAAAATGTGAATGGAACCTGGGCAGTTAATCCCAGGGCATTTGTACCCCCTAGAAGCCTCCAAAAAAAGAGCACCTCTCATTTATAATTCTTCAGTTCATTTTACTTCCACCAGAATGATATCTAGATTTCTTGATGATGTTCTAGACTCAAAATGTTTCACTTTTTTTACAAATATGTTCACCAAGGTTGAAAGATTTGCTACGTTTTTAAAAACTGTGACAAATTTCTATCAGTTCATAAGCTTTTAAAAATGCCATACAGCAACTTATGTGAAAAATGATAGTGTGTTTGTTTGTTATCGTAACTAATTGGGCTATTGAGAATTTTGGGGATATTGATAACTACATATTTGTACTACTGTTCAATTCATTTGCTTGTACTCACAGTGGATCATGGCCAGATATAAAGAAGAAATGGATCTCATTTTGGTGAGAAAGCCTTGTATTCTATATTTTCTTAGCTGACACAGTGTGTCAAAGATTATAAGCTACATTTTGAATTTTTAAAACTCTTTTATTATATTTTTCTTGCATGTGCAATATACTATTTCAGTTTTTAATTTTTTCTCTCCTTTTTATATTTGAAGCACATCACAAGTATTAAGATTTTCTTTAACTTTTTTGATTTTGCAGTAATATAAGTTTAAGATACATTTACTAATGTATGCCCCCAAAGCTTGAGACTATAAAAATGATGCCACTAATTGTTTAAAATAAATGTATGGGACTTTGCTTAATGATTCTGTCCGATTCCAGGACAAGATATACAAAAGAGCCATTACACAGGGCTAAAGATAAACCAATCCAGGACAGATTGATGCACTTCTATGCAAATACAAAGGACTTGAACCTAGTGTGAAGACTCAAGGTTGCTATGCTTAACATATGTATATGTTCCTTGTATCTAAACTCACTCTGAAAATACTTACAGATGAGTATCCTAAACTTGGCTCCCACTTGGCTTCTATAATCTAGTCCCCTTTCTGTCTTTCAGTGTGGCAAACTTTCTGTAGTCCTGGCTACTGACTGGGTAAATGCATCATTGCTTAGATCATTTTAATTAGAGCCCAATTTAAGGACCTGTTATAGATTTACTTTTCCTTTACTTGGAATTTTTACACATAAGACTTTGAGAGTCTATATTTTCATCCAGAAATTTTCTTTTTTATTTGGATTTTTGTGATATATTTTAAATTTCTCTTGCAAATTGATACATATACCTCATAACTTAGCCATGCATCCCTAAGTGATCCCGTGTTTTTCAATCACCCTCTTCCCAGGGAAATGTAAAAATATTATTATTTTAAATTGCAAAATTTAAATTGCTTTTAAGAAGAATTTTAGGTTAAGAAACATGATACCTCTCCAAATACAGAAACTGAACTGTTTGGAGAAGACACCATGAAGATGCCTCCAGACCACAAGCTGCACGAGAAGATCAAGAATGAACTTTGGGTGTTTTTGATTGAACATCTATTTGTATGTATACTTTCATGCCAAAGGGGACTGCCCCCTAATTGGTTTTTTGTCAATGCATCTAGCATTTATTGGTTTTGTTTGTTTTTCCTCTTATCCTCAAATTATTGTAATCTTTAAGTTGACTATGTTTTCATGATCCTTTTGGGGAAAACCTTTTCCCAACAGGATCAAATGGGGTAATATAAAAATGGAGATTTGAACCCCCGACTTCAATTTAGAAGTCCTTGGCCACTTCCCAGAATGCTTTACAACCTCACCTGGGCCGAGGACAAAATTGTATTTAAGCTGACTCTCCACCTACTTCCGGGTTCTCGGCTTCTGCTTCTAGGGACAGGGTGCTCTCTACCAGGCAGGAAAGATGTAGAGTGAGTGGTTGTGAATGGGCTCCTGGGCCTAGACACGTGCTTTCTTATTTTGTATTTTCTTTATTTCTTAATCTTTAATAAACCTATAAAATATATAACACTTTTAGCAGAGAAACTAATTTTAATTTTAACAAATGGGGATAAATTAGAAGCCTTCTCAATAAGATCAGTAGTGAAACAAGGATGCCCATCATTGCCTCTATTATTTAACATTGTACTAGAATCACTAGCAGTAGCACTTAGAGAAGAAAAAAAATTGAAGGTATTAAAATTGGCAATGAGGAGACCAAGTTATCACTCTTTGCAGATGATATGATGGTCCATTTAAAAAATCCTAGAAAATGAACTAAAAAGCTAGTCAAAAAAATCAACAACTTTAGGATACAAAATAAAGTCATCAGCATATGATGACATAAGTCATCAGCATTTCTATATATCTCCCACACATCTCAGCAGCAAGAATTAGGAAGAGAAATTACATTTAAAATCACCCTAGACAATATAAAATATTTAGGAATCTATCTGTCGAGACACACAGGAACTATATAAACACATATACAAAACATTTTCCACACAACTAAAACTAGATTTGAGCAATTGGAAAAACATTAACTTTTCATGGTTAAGACAAGCTAACATAATAAAAATGACCATCCTACCCAAACTTATTTACTTATTTAGTGCAAGACCTATTGAACTACCAAAAAACTTTTTTACTGAATTAGAAAAACAATAACAAAGTTCATTTGGAAGAACAAAAGATCAAGGATATCCAGGGAAATGATGAAAAAATGCAAAAGAAGGTAGCCTTGTAGTTCCAGATTTCAAACTATACTATAAAGCAGTGGTCATCAAAACAATATCTTACTGGCTAAGAGACAGAAAGGAGGATCAGTGGAATAGACTTGTGGTAAGTGACCTCAGCAAGACAGTCTATGACACGCCTAAAGATCCCAGCTTTTGGGACCAAAATTCACTATTTGATAAAAAATTGCTGGGAAAATTGGAAGAGAGTATGGGAGAGATTGGATTTGGATTAACATCTCACACCCTACACCAAGATAAACCCAGAATGGGTGAATGACTTGAATATAAATAAGGAAACTATAAGTAAATTAGGTGAACACAGAATAGTATACTTGTCAGACCTTTGGGAAAGGAAAGATTTTAAAACCAAGCAAGAGCTAGAAAAAAAATCACAAAATGTAAAATGAATAATTTTGATTATATCAAATTAAAACATTTTTGTACAAATAAAACCAATGTAACCAAAATTAGAAGGGAATTAACAAATTGGGAAACAATTTTTATATTAAAAAGCTCTGACAAATGTCTAATTACTCAAATTTACAAAGAGCTAAATCAATTGTACAAAAAATCAAGCCATTCTCCAATTGATAAATGGGCAAGGGGCATGAATAGGCAGTTTTCAGTCAAAGAAATAAAACTATTAATAAGCACATGAAAAAGTGTTCTAATCTCTTATAATCAGAGAGATGTAAATCAAAACAACTCTGAGGTATCACCTCACATCTAGCAGATTGGCTAACATGACAGCAATGGAAAGTAATGAATGCTGGAGGGGGTGTGGCAAATTTGGGATATTAATGTATTGCTGGTGGAGTTGTGAATTGATCCAACCATTCTGGAGGGCAATTTGGAAGTATGCCCAAAGGGCACTAAAAGAGTGTCTTCCATTTGAGCAAGCCATAGCACTTCTGGTTTTGTACCCCAGAGATAATAAGGAAAAAGACATGTTTTGTACCCCAGAGATAATAAGGAAAAAGACTTGTACAAGAATATTCATAGCTGCACTCTTTGTGGTTTCAAAAAATTGGAAAATGAAGGGATGCCCTTCAATTGAGGAATGGCTGAACAAATTGTGGTATATGTTGGTGATGGTATACTATTGTGCTCAAAGGAATAATCAAGTGGAGGAATCCCATGGAGACTGGAACAACCTCCAGGAAGTGATGCAGAGCGAAAGAGCAGAACCAGGAGAACATTGTACACAGAGACTGATACACTGTGGTACAACTGAACGTAATGGACTTCTCCATTAGTAGCAATGCAGTGATCCTGAATATGTTGGAGGGATCTATGAGAAAGAACACTATCCACATTCAGAGGAAACACTGTGGAAGTAAAAAAACAGAAGAAAAACAACTGCTTAATGACATGGGTCGAGGGGATATCAAGAAATTTAGACTCTAAATGAACATCCTAATGCAAACACCAACAACATGGAAATGGGTTCTTATCAAGGACACATGTAATGCCCCGTGGAATTGCGTGTCAGCTATGGGAAGGGTGGAGGGATGGGAGGGAGAAATAAAATATGATTTTTGTAACCAAGCAATAATGTTTGAAATCTACCAAATTTTAAAAAAGAGTAAAAAAACTTATTTGAAAATGTTCATGCTACTAAAGTACAAATCTATCAATAGAAGCCTTCTAAAATGTTCTCCAGATGTATGCAAAACATAATTACTTACATATTGCTCTACTCATTATTCATGACTAATTCAAAGAAGAGTTAAAAGAAACATGCCTCATTGAAAGGCATCACACCATATTTGTCAGATTAGATCATTAACTGTATAGTTCTGGAAAATTTGAGTTTGCTAGAAATTTGAAAAAGAAATACACTGGAGAGTGAGCCAAAAAATTTCAGTTTATTATCAGTTCCCTAATAAAACAATACATACATTCCAGTTTGGGATACATTTACAAAAGACAATGCAAAATTATAGTAATTTAAATATTGTATCACTAATGAGACTCCTTTATATTAGTTCCTATTGTAGCTAATTATTCCATTGATCAGCATAAGTAATTTTATAAGTGTATGATTTCTCTTTCAAAATTAGATACCCCTCTCTGAATATTGTGATTCAGTTATATTTGGTTGTCTAAAAAATAAAGAGTTTGTTATAGTAGAAAGAGTGCTTGACTCAGAAGACCCTGGATCCAATCCCAACTCTAAAATTTCTTAGGTATGAGGTGAATAACAAGCCTTTACCCATTCTTTGCCATAATTTCTTCACTTTTAAAATGAAGATAATTCCGTATAGTACTGATCTACCTCAAAGCATTGATAAAGTATCTCATAAATATTAAATCACTGTATGTCTTCTAAAGTGTTTGACCTTGGTGGAAAGAGTGATGAATTTGGTGTCAGGTGAGATCTGCTTCTGACATTGATTAACTATATAATGACAGCCTCAACTTCCTCTATGAAATAAAAGCAATACTAGCTAATCAGTTTATCTCACAGGGCTGTTGTGGGACTCAAATGATCTCACAGTTCAACTAGTTCAAGTCTCTCATCTTAAAGATAAGGAAGTTAAGGCCCAGAAAGTTTTTCTTTTAAACCCTTACCTTACACCTTAGGACCAATGCTGTGTATTGGTTCCAAGGCAGGTGAGCAGAAAGGGCTAGGGAATGGGAGTTAAGTGACTTGCCCAGGCTCACACAGCTAGGAAGTGTCTGGGGTCAGATTTGAACCCAGGACCTCCCATCTCTGGGCCTGACTCTCAATCCACTGAGGTAACCAGTTGCCTGCAATTCACATTTCATAAAATGATCAACTATGTGATCCACCATTCCAAACACATAGTTTCTTCTCTCTTTTTGACAGGATAGTCTGTATCCTTTATGAGCTAGACAAGCATCAGTTGAAAGCAGGATAAGTAGCCTAATTGAGGAGCTGCTGAGTTAGCTGAGTAGCTAACTGAACAGAGACTTCAGAAAGAAAACAATTTCATAAGGCGGTACTTGTGGGAAAAAATGCTTGGACAGGGAAAGACAAAATGTGAAGGTGAGAAAAGGGTGTTGGGATTTGGGACCTATCTCTGTCAGCCTTCTGCAAGCTGTTCAAAGAACTGTTTTACACGTACATAGACATATAAGAAAGAAAAAAGAAAATACTCTTCAAGAAAAATTTAGAAAAGGAATGGGAAGAGGTGAAGGTGAAATCTAAACAAGTACAATTGGATAATAAGTATCTTCTCTTAAATGAGTCTTGGTCAAATGAATTTTATCATCTCTTGGGTACTTAGGTTCATGTAGCTGTCAGGACCTCAATTTACAGAGGACACACTTCATTCAGTTGCATCCTCTTCCTAAAATGCATATACATATATTAATATTCCACAAAGGATCATGAAATTTAGAAGGAAAATCAATGTATTAATCCAGAGTATTTAATTATTAATTTTATGTTTCAGATTTTAATGTACATTGAAATCTAAAAATGAAAGACATACTAGTTGGCAGTCAACTTCTCATCTTGGAATCTGTATTCCTTAACAACTTAATAACTGTGCAGTTATCTCTAAAATACATGGGATTGTCACTTCCCCAGAGGGCAAATTGTCATAACAATCACCCTAGCTCAGCCACATCTTAGTTCCTCATCTCTAAAATAACAGAATTAGAAGAGGAAACCATAAATGTTCTTTCTGGCTCTAAATCTATGATCCAATATTTACAAGGTCTTACCTTATTATATATGTATGTGTTTGTTTGTGTATCTAAGGGGATTAATCCTAAAGATGTGACTTCCTGATTTTTAGGAACTAAAATCTAATGTTTCATACTAAAAAATAGCCCTGTAGTTCCAAAAAGTTAGAAACATGAAAATTAAAATATAATTGAATAAGATAAACAGAAGCAATGTCAGAAAGTTCCTTTGAGTTATTTCTAAACCAACACCACTAATTAGGAACTATAAATTCTCATATTGGAGGTGGAGGACCTAAAGAGAGTTTCTAAATGTGTTATGAATACCCAAAGTGCTAAAATTGTTCCTGAGACTTTGGTGACACTGACTTTGGCAAGTGCTATGCTGTCAAAAAATAGTAGTAGTAAATAAAAAATAAGATGCTTAAATACAAGACTTTTTACCACAACGCAGCCAGGTACATAAGATAGATACATTATGATGTCCATTTAGATGAGGAAGTTGATTTTCAAATCAACTTTCAAGTTACTAAAAGTAACTTGCCAAATGTCACAGAGTTAATACATGCCTGAACTAAAACTGGAACTCAAGACTTGTTATTTGAAAACTAGAGTTCTTTGCACTGCACTAGACTGCCTTCTGGTATCAGCAATGCTATATTTTTAATAGTTAAAATAACGTTTCATAAATGACCAAATCTGTGCTTCCCAAGGCAAATTTCCACCTGGAGAGCTAAAAGTTTAAATGAATTTCCCCAGAACACACAGCTAGTATGTGACAGAATTAGGATTTGAATTTAGGGCTTCTTGTCCTAAGGCCAGCCCCCTATCCACTATGTCATGCAGTGTGTGTGTGTATACATATATATGTATACACAGTATATAAGCAACACACACATACACACAGAGCTTCCCCCTGTGAGAGCAAAGGACCAGAAGGAAGACTTTGTATTTTGGATAGGTACAGGAATGGGGAGTTTGAGCATTTTTAACTGGTGCTTAGATCACTAATAGTGAAATAACAAATAAAGAAATCCCCAAACAAATCCGTTTTTGACCACAGCCTTGCTGCCATAGCTCCCCAGCCAGGATTCTGGAATCCCCTTTGCGTCCAGCAGCTGCTCTGGCTTTGGCTGTCTGCTTCTCTAAATGCTGGGCTTGTTTGTGTTTTTCCTTTTGCAAGAGAGAGTCTGTAGATCCTGTGGTAAGCCAAAGGCATCCCTAAACTTCCACTTCTCTCTTCTCTCCCTTCTCCTCTCCTCCCCCTGCTGCTCAGCCTCCCACAATCTCCTTCCCAGCAGAGTTTGTCTTTTAGTTCAATGCTAGAAAATTTAGATTGTAAAAAAAAAAAAGCCAAGAGAACATCAGTGGCCATCAAGTGGGAATTCATTTTCTGTAAACAGCAGCCAAATATGAAAAGAGAAGAAAGGTTACAGGGGAAATCTAGATAAAATTCCATATATAGAGTCAGCCTGGTGGTCTAACTGTAGACCAGGAGGTCATCCAGCCTGACCCAGAGCTGTCCAGCTGGCTGATGAAGAGAAGACTAGAGAAGCCGAGAGCTAAATCATTAGGGAAGGGGGTACCTCCCATCATTCTCTAGCATCGAGTTTTAGGCCTGTCCTGAGTAGCATTAATAAGCCCCTTGTTTAGTGAGAAGTGTATAGCCTTGACAGAGTCCAATGAGTGTGGGAAATAAAAGGAGTTCTATATGATCTCTTTACAATATCCATGGGAGACAATCTGATTTGGGAATTCATTCAGATGAAAACTTCTTCACAGAAGGGACATTTGTTTCTCAAAGGCTAAAGAAAGAAAAGGTTGTTCTCATGACTAAAGGACTTTTCTTGAAGGAAGAAAGATGATAGGATATTACATGGCAAACAGTGAAATTCTTGACTTTCTCAGCTTCTGGGGAGGATCTTAATTCCTTATGAACACTAGGACATTCGAAGAAACTAGTAAAGCTTTATACTTAATGAAACTGTGTGATAGATTGCTACCAATTATCCATCTTCAGAGGAGCTATGAGATTAAAAGAAAAAGAAATCTCAAATCCCTGCAGTTCCATATAATATACATCACTTATTTGGTTTTAAAATAACTTTTTTGGTTCCCTTTGGACCCATAATTATTAGCATTCAGAATTCTAACTAGTAGCTCCACTTCATAGAAATCGTGAAAATTAGATTATTTCTTTAGGATCATGGCTTGTGGATCTAATGGATTTAATAATACTGGAAAGGATTTAAAAAGAGAAAATTAAGTTTAATCAGCATTTCCTAAGTATCTACTATGTGCCAGGCATTTTTCTATGTGTTGAAAATATAAAGAAAAAATCGAAACTACAACCTTCCCTCAAGGTTCTTACACCCAACTGGTTGAAAACAACATGTTCACAGAAAAGTAAATGTGAAATATATTCAAAGTAAATAAATACTACAGATAAGGCTTATAAAACACGGGGAGGAAAGGGATAAAAGAAATCAGGAAAGACCTTGTGTGGAAGGAGCTATTTAAGTTGAGTGTCAGGGATTCTAACAGGAGTAAATAATGAGGGAGTGAAATCCACACTTGGAGGACAATATCCTCAAAGGGGTGTAGACTGGAGACTGGTGTAGACTGTTATGCCAATATGTAAAGGGAGAATACAGATGAAGCATGAAATTGTGGTATGTTGGAAAATCTGCTTTATTTGTAATTAGAGAATCTTGGTTGAAATTCAGTCTCTACTATGTACCTGCCTGACCTTAAATAAGATATTCAAAACCTCTATGAGGGTTGGATCAAATGACATTTAAATTTCCTTCCAAATCTTATTCTCTGCTTCCATAGACCACTAATAGGCTTTGAGAGTTTCCCTATATAATAACCATTTTACATCATGGTTAACCAACATGACCATAACTCCTGCATCCCAGATATAGACCCCTAATAATGATAACTTGGGTTTGTCTCAAAGCCAGTTGGTTACAAAATATGTCATAAATAAATGATGAGGGGGGTTCTATTCTATGTTACAGCTGTAGGGCTATTTCATATTCCTGATCACTTCCTGCTTTCATCTTTAGTATACTTATTTGAAGGTGACAGAAAGTTGGGGCTGACCAAGAAAAGATTAAATTAAATATAGTTCACCTAGACATATTCTGATCTGCATTTCAGGTGTGGTTTTTAAACAGAAATTAATCCCTAATAGGGATGTGTTTCTTTGCCAGATGATGCTAATTTCTCCCACTTTTCCAAATTTCTCAGTGGAAGGCGGGGAATTGGGGCAGTCTCTGATCCACACCATCTGTTTGCCTCATACAGCCATGCATTCTGTTCTCTGTGGAGCAGAGGGCTCACGTCAGCCTGCCAAGAAAATTCCAGGGATTATAAAGTGACGGGATACTTGCTAAAAAGATTAAGATAAGGTTTTTCATGTTTGGATTACACACAGACACACACACACACACACACACACACACACACACACACACATGCCTCTTTCTTCAACACAGCACTGGCTTCACCAGACATTTTCAAGTAAAATGCAGCACAGAGAGAACTTTATTTATTTCACAAAAAAGTTTGTTGTGCTGGAATCCCTGATTGATTCAGCAGTGGAAGGGAAGTTTGGTCTTCCATTCCAATTCAGTTAGGATGAAATTAGCTAGAGGTGGGTCATGTCCAACTTACAACATTCCATAAAGAAAGGAGTGGCAACATTGCCAGGGAACACTCTCCATGCTGGGTCCCTAGCAATCACCCTTTGTGTTGAATCCAAGTAAACAACAGAACAAGAAAAATATGTGAGGTCCTTAGTATTTCACATATCCCATGCAGGCTGCTAAACTTTGGCATTTAGTGGTCAGCAGACTTAGCAATTGTGTTAGTGATGCCACAGAAGGTGCTGAACCCCTTACTTAGATAAAGATGGCTCTGCTCAGCCATCAACATCCATGAATCTCTTTGCCACTTAATACAAATTTCTCTTCTCCTTCCAATTTACTCAGTGGGAAATGAAGGCAGGGGTCCAGTGGAAAAGACATTGGATTTAAAGTCAGAGAACGTAGGCTGTAAATCCTGACTCTGCTACTAACAGTTTGTGTGGTCTTGAACAAGTTATTTAACCTACCTAGGTCTTAACTTCTTTGTCTAAAATATACCAAATGAAGTTCTAAGGTACTTTGCTGCCCTAAGTCTATGATTCTGAAAGGAGAAAACACACTCTTATCATCTATCTTGAGACTTTGGTGATTGTGTTGCTATTTTCTCTAATGATAGAAATAAAGAGTGAAAAGAATTCCTGTAATAAATTTGTCCTCTTCCTTTCTCTCATCCAGTCTGAAAGACAAGCTTCTGTGAATGATAAAACTAGGAATATCTTTGGTGATTATTAGAAGAGCATAGCTACAACTGCCTCAATCAGAAGACTAACCCACTGCAACCTTGACTTTATGAGTTAAAAGTCAGAGTGGGAATTTTTGTTATTTATAATATATCTAATTAACAGAGGTCACAGAATGTGAGGGTAATTGTTAGTTAAATAAAAATAGCTATGCTTCTGTCTTTATAGTATATATAGAGAAATTCCCTAATAGTATTTTCTCAAGACTTACAGCTTTTTCCCTAATTAAGAGATACCCTTTTCTCTTAAATATGAAATCCATTATCCTTTGAGAAAATACTGGTAGATTTCTTATGATAACATAAATCAAAAATGACTAGAGGTAGTTTGGATGTACTAGAGGACCTAGGTTAAAATGCTACCTCTGAAATTTACTACCCATGTGACCTTAGACAAGTGATTTAATATCTCTGGCTATTAATTTCCTAATCTGTAACATAAGAGAGAGATCTAGACTAACTCTTCTATAAAGTCTCTGTTAGTTCTAAATATAACATACAATGATCTGAATTCAAAACCTGTCTCTGTCACTTACTACATGTATGATCGTAAGCAAGGTACTTGATCTCTCTGAGCCTCAGGGGTTAGACTATATGCTCTCTATGACCCCTAATCTATGATCTTATCATTATTGTTGTTAGAAAATAATATTAATTCATTAATTAACCTTAATTCATATTCACCATCCTTTTGTAACATTTTTCCCAAATCAAAAAGATTCAAAAGAAGTTTTACTGTTGCAATATATGATTCATTTTGGGATTTTTTTCTCATGTTGGAATTGTTCCTGATGAATCAATCATGCCTTAGCCTGGCCGCTTATCTTTTAAAAAATCTATTTCATGGGATTCATTCCCAAAGTGTAAATATGGTCTGTGGTTTTATATCATGGGAACTTTCCCATTTAGCTTTATGGAAGTAGTCCAACTTTTTATGGGTATACAATTGTATGAAGTAGATCTCATTTCAGTCCCATGAAACATTCCTAGGAAAGGTAGAATCTCAAAAGTTGAGTGAATGAAAGAAGATGAACCTAATTATCTGAAACAGTTATTAGAGGGAACCCTTTCTTATTTGATTAAATAACATGGCTTAAAACTATAATCTTTTAAGGGGAAGGAAATGGAGTGTACATTTATATGGTACCTACTATGTGCTAACTGTTGTGCTAAAAACACAAGAGAAATAGGTGCTATTGCCATTCCCATTTTATAGTTGAGGAAACTGAGGCAAATGAAATTAAGTGGCTATTCCAGGTTCACACAGTTAGAAAGTATCTGATGCTGGATTTGAATCCACTACACCACCAGCTGCCTTTAGTTTCTTCATTCCCATCTTTTCCAATATCCCAATCTGGAACATATGCTAACACAATCCAATAGCTTTCCTCATAATCACACTTACCTTCTTTTGTTCTACCATAAATAACTTCTCTGCCCCCTCTTTCTTGCTCATTCTTGAGGATTTAAATAAGAGAATTTTGTTTCTTTGTCACATTAAAAATCAACACTTTATAATCCTCATCAAAGCCTATGTCATGGTGTTGAAAATATGTGACATATACTACAAATCTTAACATTCAGTTCCAAATTCAAAAAGACAATCTTTCAGGTACTTTACTTAGTCTCTTGCCAACATTATTTCCTATCCTTTTCTAACTCTTTTTAATTACCTCAAACTGGTCTCTCCAACCTTGCTATTACTGACAAAAATGTCTTTGCCTTTATCCTATGATGCCCTTGCCTTCTTAACTAGCCAAGATCACTAACTCAAACCATTTTTGAACCCTATGACAGGATGTCAGGAGTGGGAAAAGACCTTTCTGATCATCTGGTCCACTGATCAGTTTGAAAAGGGGAAAAAGTGCCTGAGAAAGATTAAATGATTTACTAAGAGTTACACAGCTATCTAGAGTCAGTGCCAAGCAGTTCTCAATTCAGTCTACTAAACTCTTCCCATTGTGCTATAAAAGCTCCAAATATTTACCTTTATTTGGTATTTATTTAAATAATTAATAAAGATATATTACATATACATACATGTGTGCATGTATAGCTCTGGGTATTAGTTTAGAGAAGGAATTCCTTAAAGTGGAGTTGTTTTATACTTTGGCTATTTTCCAATTTCCTTTTCTACATACAAAGGATTGCTAGTGAGCTTGTTTTCTTGTAAGTTGTTTCTATGCCACCATGGTATCACTAGATCCTGTGAAACTTAAACTTGTTTAGCCATTGATGGTTATCATCATGAAGCACCTGAGCACATTAAGCAAGGGCTGGATTTCAAACCACAGTGGTTTGTTTGGGTCAGCAGCTAATGTTGTGTGCCAGGAGTACCACTGTTCCAGTTAAGTCAGAAGATAATGTCTGTGTCCTTGACAATGTCAGCATAAACATGCCAGTGGTTACTCCATATATTGTGGCTAAAACTGTTCAAGACATGGACTTAATGGGATTAAGACACTCTTCTCAGCTTCAGTCTTATCACGAATGAAATAATATTTTTGGGACAACTTTTTATATCATCTTAGGCAAAATAGAAAAGCCCAACAATGTCACTCCCCAACATGAAAAAATTTCTAATCCCATCTCTGTATATGACAGTGTCCTTTTTCCTAATCAGTCTACGACAAAGGAAACAACTCAGTTGTCCTCATTTAAATCAAGATGTGCTACTTCAAAAAAAGTATTTGCAGTATGTATTTTGCAATATGAAATATTAACTATTGACTACTGAAAAAGTAATGTGTGCTTGCTGTGAGCACGCATATTGAAAAAGTAAATGGACTTCTATGGCATGACATTTGTGAACATAGTTTGAACAAGCTAATATAATAATTCTATTACAAATGCAAGATAACTTTCTACAGATAACAACTTTTTTCTACATGTATTCATTCCCTTGAATGAAATGTTTGTGAAATGCTTTGCTCCTCAGCTTTCCTAGCCTAAAATTTGTAATTAGGAAGCTTTTGTCGGTGCAATGAAACCCATGACAAAATTTCCCTCAAACATCAGTAGATAAGGGTTTAAGACTGTCTACGTCCCATATCAATAGTTGATAATACTGTGTTATTGTGGAAGAAAAGGCTCATGACCAAGTGAAATGCCTATAACATGCAAATCTTGAAACTGGACACTTGAATGGACCCAATACATGAGGTATTTTAAACTATGAATAACTTACAAAAGCAATTTAAGAGCATTTAAAATGGAATGCCCTTCCAATTTTCCCTTTGCTTCACATCATTAAGATCATGTACTTATCTTCTAACCACTGGCATTTGGGTCAGTATCTTTCCACTACTTCTAGTTGATATTAATTCAAGAACTTTATTTAAAATGACAATTGGTTTGCCACTGTTTCATAAGATGAATTATTTAGATAAAACTTTGATTTTGCTTCTGTTTTATAAGTTTTATAAGTTTCATAAGATGAATTATTTAGATAAAACTTTGATTTTGCTTCTGTTTTAAATACTAAAAAGTCAGCACATATTAACATTCTAACAACTAAAGTTAAGAAATTAATTACCAAACATTTTCTCTTCAAGGGATGGTAGAATAGAAGAAGCAGCTTGGCTCTCCCAAAATTTCCCTCCAAACACCTTTAAAATAACTACTCAAATCAAATTCTGGAGTGGCAGAGCTCATGGGTGACAATGAGACATTTTTCCTTCCCAAAACAATTCAGGTGACCAGAAGGAAAAGTCTATGACACTGAAGAGGGGGCTATTCCAGAACAAACATAACATCAACACCAGCTGTGTGCCTGAGAGGTGGAAATAGCAGTTTCAACAGCTTCAGGAACTCTTAAACAGAGAAATTAAGAGGAAATAGCAGCTGGTCAGAAAGATTAAGGGAGATCCCACTGTTAGCATACATTTAGGCACTGTGTGTTAACTCCATTGCTCCTAGCCTATTCTGGGTCAGAGTTCTAGGGTGCAGTGGAGATCTGCAGGACCAAGGAAAACATTTACCAGACTTCTCCCAATATCACACCACTGTAGAAGCACCTAAAATTTCCAAAGCCCCAGAATTAACCTTCAAAACAGTCATGCAAAAAAGCCTTAAGCTTGGGAAATCTCCCCAATGCCTCACATAGGAACAAAACCCAACTTTAACATGAAGTTCAAAAACAAGAAATAAGCTAAAAGATAAGTAAACAATGACAAAAAGGAACCTAACCATAAAACAACTACAGTGACAAAAGATCAAGTATAAGCTAAAAAGAAGATAAAAGTGTCAGAAAAGTTACATATAATGCCTGAGAAGGAAAACAAATAATTGAATGCAATTCCAACAAGAATCCTGGAGAAACTAAAAAATTATTTTCAAATTCAAAAAGAAAGATAAAGGAAAAATTGAGAAGGGCAGAGCCAAGGATAGACAGACCCATTTGATTACTATCAAATTACCCTTCAAAAAACAATTATTTTAAAGGATATAAATTTAATTTAGTTCTTTATATGTTTGAGAAATAAGACCTTTATCAGATAAATTTGTAATGGAATTTTCAAACAGTTTGTTTTTTGCATTCTAATTTTGGTTGCTTGGTTTTGTTTGAACAAACCCTTTTTAATTTAATATAACTTAAGTATTCATTTTAGATCTTGTAATGTACTCTATCTCTTGTTTGGTCATAAATTCTTCCCTTCTCCATAGATATGACAGGTAAACTATTCTATATTCCCCCAATTTACTGTTATCACCCTTTTTGTCTAAATAATATGCTCACTTTGACCTTATCTTTGTATAGGGTGTGAGATATTGATCTATACTTATTTTGTGACATACTGCTTTCCAATTTTCCTAGTAGTTTTTGTTAAATAGTGAGGTCTTTTCCCAGAAACTGGGATCTTTGGATTTATTGAACACTAGATTATTGAGGCCATTTATTCCTAATTTATTCCATTGCTATACTCTTCCATTTCTTAGCCTATGCCAATTTGTTTTGATGATTACTGCTTTATAGTACAATTTAAGATCTGGTAACACTAGGCCACTATCCTTCACTTTTTTATTAGTTCCCTTGATATTATTGACCTTTTGTTCTTTCAGATGATTTTTGTTGTTATTTAAGAAGAACAAAAACAGAGAAAGAAAATTATTGGCCATTTTATTAATGAATATAGATGCAAAAATTTTAAATAAGATACAAGCAAGGAGAATACAGCAATATATCACAAGGATCATTCTCTATAAGCAGAAATAGATGCTATTAGTAATACAATGATCCAGGACAATTCTGAGGCACTTATGACAAAAATGCTATCTACCTCTAGAGAAAAAACCGTTGGAGTCAGAATGAAGATGAAAGCAAACGATTTTTAGTTGTTTATTTGGATTTATGTTTGGGGTTTGGGTTTTAAAAGATCGTTCACTTACCAAAAAGAACTATATGGAAATATGTTTTGCATAATAAAAGATATATAACTGAGATCAAATCCAGTACTGAAATGGGGAAGGGAAAGGAGGAAGAGAGATAAGTTCAATCATATAACTTAGGAAAACATGTGTGGAAATTTGTTATTACATGTAATTGATTTTATAAAAGAAAAAGAAACATCAAAATACAACTCTGAGATATCATCTCACACCTATCAGATAGACTAAAATGATAAAAAGTAGCAGGCAGCACAATAGGCATGATATGACTAACTTGATCATGCAGGGTTTTGATTTCTTCTTCTAGACTTCTATGTTTTGTATAGCAATATCTACGTCTTAATGTCTTAAATTTAAGTAAATCCAACCACATTCAAAATAAATGCAAATTAATTTCTGCAATGCAAAGTTCTAATAATTGATTGAATTAGGAAAGGCATCCATAAAAGTTTGAATTTTAGCTAAGTCTTGAAGGGAACCAAGAAGCCAGAGCTGGAGGGAATGGGGAATAGACAATAAATAAGCATGGATGGGTTCAAAAGGCTTCATGTGCAAATAGTAAGAAAAGGCCAGTGTAGCTGAATAATAGAGTTTGTGGAGGAATGTAGAGTATATAAAATCAGAAGGATAAGAAAGGATTGGGATGTATGGAGATTTAAATGTGAAATGAAGGAATTTATATTTTTTTCCCAGAGGTAATAATGAGCCCATGGTGTTATTATATTAGAGTATGGTTTAGACTTATTCTTTCGTAAAGCTGCCTTGGTAGCTGAGCAGATGGTGAATTGGAGTGGGGAGACTCTTGAGGCAAGGAGAACAATTGACACACTGAGAAATGTTGTGGCGGTAAAAATGACAAGATTTTTAAATGGTAGGAATAGGAGAAGATGGCACTTGATGTCCTTCAGGCTCTGACATTCAATAATTATGTGATTGATTCTGTGATTTTGACACAAAAGTCAATGTTCTTCAATTGAGAAACTGCTTCTACAATTTCCACTATGACCCTATGAATCCATAAGAGCTACCAAACTAAAAGTAGATATCTAATAAACTATGGGACTTCTGGAATAAAATGGTCTATTACTAGTACGTTTTTACCTATATACAGAGATAAAGAAGATACATCATATCTTGCTCTACAGTTGAGATCCATGACTTGAGACAACCACTTTGGTGGAGATTACATCAGAATCACAGATTTTTATATAGGAAGGGGACCTAAAAGATCATCTAATTCAACCCACTCATTTTAAAAATCAGCAAACTGAAGCTCTAGGGAAGAGCACAGCACCTACCCAAAATAATATTGGTGAGTTATTCTTCACAAAAATCCAAGGCAGGTATGAGATGGAGAAGCTCTCCTCATTTTATTTTGTAGCAGGGATGGTTAATGGTATCCCATTATAGCCTCATCATTAAACACAAGGAATGAAGAACCATAGATGCCTTCCTTTGAGTACATAATGACTGGTTAATACAAAGAGTTGTCATTCACATTCAAAGTGTTTTTTTTTTCTAATTCTTGTGCTATTTACTTGTTCAGGATTTATTTTAAGAATATATGTGATAACACATGCAGAAGTTAAATATGCTATAAAAACAAAAGGTAGTATGGTAGTCAACTAATTTTGTGCTACAAAATCATCTTTTAATACAGAATATATTACCGAAGGTAAGTCATCTAAGAGAATCACTAGAGCCAAGAAGAGAAAAAGTCAGCTTAGCAACATGAAAAGCTATGTTCAAGTATACCCTCTACTGCAAAAACGCCATCTGTGTGGCCCTGGCCCATTCACTTAGACATTTGTTGTTCTAGGCAACTCTTTAAGATTATAAATTGCTAAGAAGATGTTGCATCGATAAAGAGTTTCCTTCCTGAGATTTCTCTATGATAATGAAATCATAGATCCAGCCCAATAGACATGTACATGCATGTACTTATTCATGTATATGCATACATACACACTTTGTAATTCTATTCTATATGCAAACATATATACTACATTAAGGTATCATAAGGTACTTATACACATACGCACATATATACATCAGATCTAAGCTTGTGTTATATCCAAGCCCTATTACTAATTATTTGCCTATTTATAGACAAGTCACTTCACCTCTTTGGGGCTTAGAGATTTCCTCCAAAAAATGAGGGGGTTATATACCAGGTGGCCTCTGCCCTTCCAATGGAAAATTCTGTCATCCTTTCCTTTAAGGTTCCTAAACCAGATTCACTACTTATTCACTTTTCTGGCCATTCTGGTGAATGTCACTCACTAGCAAAGCTGCTTCCTCTTCACCATATTCATTGGCTCCAAATGAACAGTCTGAAGTGTTAGTTCAAACAAAGGTGACAGTGTGACATTTAAATGTAGTTGAATCTGGTCCAGAAGAGAAGAAGAGAGAGATACAGTGGGCTGCTCATTTTGTTTTTCATCAAAAACTGCTTCATCCTTCTTCCTCGTTTGACTCCTAGAGCTTTGGACCTTTCCAACTGTGTTGAACAGTATTTCTGTTTCCCTTTGGGAGTGACAACGAGCCATGGTAGACCACAAGAACTAATGAAAATATTTTCTTCTATTTATGTTGGGTCACATCATACATATTCTGACAGATGGAGGCTTTTGGAAAAGAATATAAATGACTAGTGAGAGGGGAATCTGCCATTTGGGAGAGATAAAGTAAATAAGTAAGTCATATTTAACATAGAAAAAGACTGAATTTGTAAAGTGCTTCAAAGCCAGAGGAGGTCTTTCCTGTAGCTTTGTTCATTTTAGGACAACAAGGCTTAATATTATAAAATACTTAAATAAAACCCACTAGTAGTTGGCTACTTCTCAAAGTCAATCCCTCTATTCTGATTTTTTTCTCTTCCCTCTCCATGGTGTTCTATTGGTTTTTCCATGGGTTCTGTACCTATATAACCTGAGTGTTCTCTTCCTTTTAAATTCATGCCATGCCTGTCAGTTATGAACTGAATGAAGATGGCCTTCAGGAATGACTTGTAAGAAATATTTCAAAAGGAGTCAAAGGATAAATTAACATGGGGGAATACTGTTTTCTCTTCTGGTTCTGAAGGGCAGTTTTTCTCAAGGAGGTGACTGATTTTCTTATACCTCCCCCTCAATCCTCTGGAGGTGCAGGGCTCAATTATCTCCTAGCTACCATCCCCATGGTCCTATCTCCACAGCGTCTCTCTCCTTGGTCCTGCCTTCCCTCCTAATCCCAACCTTCTGGAGATTCCAGAGTGGGAATTCTTTGATTGACTATGTCTCAGGTGGGAACTGCTCTCTGTACTAACATACCAAAAACTCCCTTCTCAACTACTACATCAGGTCATCAAGCTTTTAGCCTCCCCAAATCCCTATGAATATACCTCAAGTACAGTTTCAGCTATTTAAGCCCAGAAGGGAGAAGATTCAATCAAGAAAGGATTTATTAAGCACTTATTCTGTGTCCTGAACTTGAAATATAAAGTAAAAAATGAATTTGTTTTTTGCCTTTAATGAATTTCTATTTCATGGGAAGTAATAACATGTTAAGTGTTACTGAGGTCTGGCAGGAGGTAACCTCTCCCATTAAAGATTCACATGGGGATGAAAAGCCTGATTTCTAGAAGAAGGAATCGATCTTGTTTTACACTGTGGTTCATTATGCCCCTATCCCAAAGCCCCAGAGAGAAAAAAATGCTATTAAAATACAAATAAGCATTATTTCTAAGGTCTCCCACAAAGTGGATGAACAGGGTCCTTTCTGTAGTGGTGCTGTTGCTCATTTGTATCCAACTCTTTGTGACTCTCTGGACCACAAGATGCCAATGCTGTCCATAAGGTTTTCTTGGTATTTCTTTTTCAGTGGATTAAGGCAAACAGAGGTTAAGAAACTTGGCCAGGGTCACAGCTAGTAAGTGTCTGTGGTCAAATTTGAACTTGGGTTTTCTCTACTCCATGTCTAGCACTCTATTCACTGAGCAACTCTATCTGCCTCAAAGTAATATAGGTATAGGATACCTATACCTGGTATAGGACAGGTATTTATTTCTTCCACCATGAAAGAAAAACTCAGAAGAGTTCATTAAAACATATTTAAAAGAAATTATAAGCCCTCATTTTGATTATATTTTCCCAAAGGAAAGAAAATAGTAGAATTTAGAGGATTGCTGAAAAGATATTTCAAATGAAATTATAACATTCAAATGGCAACTCAATGTATATTTTTTTTGTCCAACCAGTAATGGATAGATCAATTATTTATTTCCTCTGAAGAGGGTCTAGCTGAATAACTTATGATGTCCAAAATTTATAAGATAACCATTACGCTTGAAAATGTATGTCTCTCAGGAGTAGTGTTACCTGTAACCAGGGAAAGGAACAAAAAGCAGAAGATATAGCCAGAAACTTAAGCTAATGTCAGCAGGATTACTTAGGTTAGCCTATGTTCTTTTGTCACTTATGCATAGTTGACAGAGCTGCACTGAGGAAGGGGGAAGGAAAGAGAAATGTTTTTCTTATTACCTTTCCTAGAAGTCTGAGAGAGTTAGAGTTGACAGATCCATCTCCAATCTCTAGTTGTGGGGACCAAGGATCAACCAAGATCCCCTGGTAATGCATGCCATTTGGGAAGAGATCAGAGCACAGTTTTCACTAGAAGAATCCCAGGTCCACAAAAATGTTCCAGTTGATCTACTCTCCTGCATAAATCCAGCTTACACAAAATAAATACAAGGCAATTTTTGTTTGAGGCACTCAAAACTGGAAGATCAAGGAATGCCTCACGTGGGGCCAATTGGGCTTTGAATGAACCTCGAGCACAAATAAGGATGCAGTATATTCTCAGTGAGGGAATAGCCTGTGCTAAGGCTTGGGGGAGCAGATGGGATGTTGTATATAACTGTTCTATGTAAGAAATAGTAGGAATATCAATAAGAATCTAAAATTCATCTTTGAGTAGACCTCCATATTTTCTTCATCTGCTTCCAAAAGCCACTAGAGATAAATAAAAAATTAATGGTATAAGAATATAATCTTTTTTATTTTTTTGAAAGTTTTGAAAGGCTAAGGGCTCCACTTTTGGGGCTAATGAGAGGATCTGCAGTGCATCTACAATGAAAACTAGAAAAGATGTATCTATGTAATCTGAAATGATACATGGCCCATTTTATATGAATCTATTCACTGTATGGGTGGCAAGGACATGCCTGAACATAAGGGTTGTGCAAATGTGTCCTGTGTGGGGTAAGGAGATCAGAATTCATCTGAACTACTTTATTTTTTCTAACATCTTTGACAGATGATGGTGTTATTGTTAAGCTCTGTTAAAAATGAGTCATAATTTTGCCTGATAAGACTGATGACAGAAGGGATTCCTGTCTGGCTACTTTGTAAGGCACATTTTTTTTAGTATAATGTAGAACTTTGGATTGTATGTAGGACATTAGTAATTAACTGTAAACACGCCAAGTCTTCCCCAACAGAAGCTCCCTGGTTTGCAATATACGTGCAGTCATCTGTGAAGAGGAAAAACAATTACTCCCCATAGGAATGCACCATCAGTGCTGCTGAAGGAGTTTTTCCTACACATGTCAGGAGGAAATCCCAGAATAAGAATGAGACTGCAAAGGCATGAAATATGTAAAAAATGCTAAGTGTACAGGGTGTGTTAGCTTTGCTGTTTTAGATACCAAGAAACAAAAAGTTAAGTCAATAGTTCATCCTGTCAGTCAGGAAAAGGAACCACTTTCAAAAGTTCAGATGTACAGTACTTGGAAAGAAATACATACGTGCACACAAATATGTGTGCAGGGACTCTGGATTTGGAAACTCCCTCCATCGCTTCAAACCATCTATAGGTTAAAGCCTTAGAATGTTGCCTAATCTGGAAGCAACATGGTGCAATGGATTTGTCATCAAAGGCCCTATGCCCAAATCCCAGCTCTGCTTCATTCATAGATCTATGTGCTCCTAGGCAAGTCACTTGGGCCTTATGGCACAATGGAAAGATTGGCTCTGGAGTTGGACCCATCACCTTATATTTTGTGTAAATCTATTCCTATGGGTCTCTTTTCCTTATGTGTCTGTTTTTATTTTCTGTACAGGTGGAAAGGATATCCCTGAACATAAGGGTTATATAGGCATGTCTTGTAGGGGCTTTACTGGGTTGCTTTATCTGTAAAATAAAGGAGTCAGGTAAGATGGTCTCTGAGGTCCCATATGTGTCAAAAGTAGACTTTGAAGTCTTCCTAATTGTAAGGCTGGTTCTTCTATCCATTCTGGCTGATATATTTTCCAGAAAGGCATAAGTAATCTGATAGATGACCCCACCTCTGATGGAATGAAACACTTTTTTTTAAAGTAAGTGGAATTCTATATTTGGATTGATTTGTTGGGTCACATTCTACTAGAAATGGCAATATCTGCTCAGAACTGGTAACACGCCAAATTCAAATGTGAATCACAAGCAGGGTAGCTCGATTACATAAATGTAGAGAAGAGCAACAAAATGGAACTAAATATACTAATTTATAATAAAAGACCAAGAAATTGAAACATCTATAATTTGGCAAAAGAACAAGAAGAAGTAAATACAATAACTATATGAAAAAGATTTATTGGGGATATAAATGCTAAGAGAATGAGGAATCACTTAAAGTGTCTCACAGAAGGAGAAGTTAGGAAGAAATAATGATTGGAAAAAAATGAAAAAAGAAAACTGAGCATGAATAACATAGGAAACTTTTCCTGACTCTGAAATCTTTCATCTCTCAAGGGAGTCAATGGAAACCCTATCAATCTAGGTCATGTCAAACTGAACTGTTCAAAATATAAAATACAGCCTGCATTTCCCCATCTCATCATTGCAATTGGGGCAGATGTCTGTGCTGAGCTAAGAATATTTCTGGTTGTAGTTTATTTTCCTGGTAAGTTCATCTGTTACAAATTTTGAATAAGCTGGAGAACAGAGGCATAAAATTACTTATCCCATACAAGCGGGTAATAGTGGCAATATGCAATGGTGGAAAAATGGGTAGATAACCTGATTTAATAGATTGCTGGACTTAGAAATCTGTAAGATATGAGTTTATAGCCTACATCAGACACTAGCTGTGTTATCCTGAGCATTTCACATAAATTCTTTGTATTTCCATTTCCTCAGATGTAAAATTGAGGGGGTTGACTCAGCAACACCCTTACAAGGGTTACATCCCAAAGAGATTAAAGATAGGGGAAAAGAACCTACTTTTACAAAAATATTTATAACAGCTTTTTTTTGTTGTGGAAAAGAACAGAAAATCTAAAGGATGTCCATCTATTGGGGAATGGCTGAACAAATTGTGGTATATGATTACAATGAAATATTATTGTGACATAAGAAGTGACAAACAAGATGATCACAAAAAACCTGGAAAGATTTATTTGAAGTGATGCAAAGTGAAGTAAGCAGAACCAGGAGAACATTGTACACAGTAACAATAATGTATCAGTAATCAGCTGTGAATGACAACTATTATCAATGAGGTAAGGATCTAGGACAATTCCAAGGGACTCGTGACAAGAATAGAATAAATGCTGCCATAAAAGGAACTTACAGAGTCCAAATTCAGACTGAAATATACCATTCTTTTCTTCATTTCCTCCCTGCATTTTTTCTCTGGTATAAGCAATATATATCTTCTTTCACAGTATGAAAACCAAGAAAATATTTATTATATTACAATATATGCATAACCTAGATTTTAAAATGAGACTACTGGGCTCTTTAGCCACTAAGGTCCCCTTCGATTTTAAATATATGATCCTATAATCTATGATTTGATAGTCGTCAAGTTTCCTTCCAATCCTACATCTATGATCTTTATTCTACAATCCAATATATATGATGTTCAATTGACAACATAGTGTACTAGCTATGGAGTTCTGACTTGGAGGCAGAAAGTTCTGATCTTGAATCCTATTCCAAATACAACTTGTGTAACCTTGAGCAAGTCATTCAACATCGCTGAGGCTCAATATCCTCACCTATAAAAATTATGATAATGATAATATTAATAGCACCTTCTTAATAGTGAGATAATGTATAGAACACACTCCTAAAAAAGCATGCTCATAAAACCCCATAAAATGCCAGTTGTTATGATCATTAATAAGTTGTTCCAAACTGATCCAGACCTATAATTGTATCATTAAAGGAAACTCCTGGTAATTTAGAATTTCCTCTATAGAAAAAATCAAAAACTTTTCTGAAATTTATTGTCTTGGAGAATTGCTTGGGACACTAAAGTTAGATAACCAATACATGTCAGAGGTAGGACTTGAAGTCAGGTCTCCTAACCGAGAAGTCACCTCTCTATGCACTACTCCATGCTGTCCATCATCAACATCATTATCATCATCACACCAGAAAACCAATAGAATGTCCAACTAATAGGTTAAAAGGAAGTAATTATTAATGTAAAATATTCCTGACCATATCACATATAAGTAGAAAGGGGGCACTGGTGCTGATTGAAATACTGTTAGACATTCTCACCATGCCAATTTGTCTGTCTTACCTGTACTTTTATTACAAGGGAGGTTTCTTTTGTTGGAGGGGAGTTGTTTGGGAAATAAGAATGATGTACCTTTTTTTTTTAAATGATGAGTGTCAATTATAAGTACCCATCACATCCCAAGGAAACAGTCAAGAAAGACCATTGCCATCAGGGGACCTCTAGGCAAAAACAGTGAAGAACTTTAAGGAGAGTTTCAGTGACTGAGAAGAGGAACAGTAGGGCACAATCTCAATAAGAAAAGGAAAATCTACCAAAGTCAGATGAATAAGGAACCTGCAATCCTTATAAAATAAAGCAAAGTCAAGGAATGGAAGTTGGGACAAAGGTGGTAGCAGAGAAGAAGAAGGAGGTCAAAAGCAGTCTGTATATAGAAGACAATTATTTCTTTTCAAGGGAATAAAATGAAAATAGAAGCTATTCTCTTTCTCAGCCTCTAAACACAGATATAGTCTGAGAGATGGAACTCTTGGGCTCTCTTCCCTCTTACTCCTTCTCTCTAGCATTCGAATCTCTTTATATCCAAATCCCTTCCTGCTTTTCCAATATTCTTTATACCTTAGTCCCCATCACACAATCTGCAAGTCCATGGCACTATCCTTCTTGCTGTTTCTAAGATACTCCATAGGCAGACTCTGGACATTTTCACCAATTACCTTTCATATCTGGAATCTTCTCTGTATCCTGGCTTCTCTGCCTTTCAATGAATATAAGAGGCTTTCCTGATTCCCCTTGCCTCTGCTAATGTTTTCCAATTTATTTTGTATTAGCTTGTTTTTAAATAGTTATTTTTAAATTGTCCCCCCCATTAGAATGAGCTTTTGGAGAGTAGAGATTATTTTTCTGCCTTTTTTTATCCCCTGTATTTAGTTTAGTTGCTAGTACCTGAAAATTATTTCTAGAGTGACTGATGAATGCATAAAGTAGAATCTGGCAAGACACCAAAAGCAACTATTTCTAACTATTCCCCAGCTTAGTTAGGTGTACCAGGACCATTTGAAGCATAGCAGGATCCAGAATAGACACTGGTGACCACTACAAATTAGTTCTGCCACAGTAGTAGGGTTTCAACTTGGGAAAGCAAGGCAAAGTCAGAACTTCTAAGAAACTCCTACAGCTTAGTGGTCTAAGGGTTTCTTCCACCTTATGACAACTTTGTATAAATGGTCCTTACTTCCTGTGATTTTTTTCCAAAGACTTAAAGACAAATGAGGCAGATGCTATTTCTATTGTATTCAGTCACGTTAAGACCACATCTAGAATTTTGTGTCTAACTCCCTACAAACACATTTTAAAGGGGTTACTGACAAATTGGAACATGTCCAGAGAAGCAGAACCATGTATAGAAACCATATTGGATAAGGATACATTTTAAGGAGCTGGAAAGATTTGACTTGGAAACAAGCTATGAGAAGTGGGGGGGGGGGAGAAGAGAGATGGGAAGGAGGAATATATATGTATATGTATATATAAATATATATATATATATATATGCCTTATCCTGCTCAATTCCAAGCATCTCCATGCATGCCAGCACACATTATCTCTTCCCCTCACCCTTTTCCATTTTTCCAGGAGATTATCTTATCTGCTTTTATTTGTATCCTCAGCAGATTAAATGCTTAATAATCTGTGAAATACTTACATATTAAGCAATGTAGCTTACATACTAAGCTACATAGACCAATTTCTGCCTCTCTCTCTCTCCCTCCCTCTGTTCATACATGTGTATGTATGTGACACATGCACACAGACACACATTATTGAATATAAATTGCAAACAAGTTAGTGATATGCAATAATGGAGTTAATTTCCTCCCTAAGAGTTACCACCCTGCTGAAATTGCAGGTCTGATTTTTAAAATCATGTTAGAGGGGGGTTAGTTTTATTCTCTTTGGCTTCTTGGAACCCATTGGGTAGAAGTGATAGACACTTTTTGCTCAATGTAAAAATAATTCTCCTTAGTTTAGTTGTTTGAAAATGGAATGAGTGGCTTCAGACACACAAAAAAAAGATTAAATGAGGTCTTCAAGAAGATACTGACTCACATGGAGCTGGCTAGGTCATTATAACCTCTAGGTCTTTTTTACATAAACTTCTTTCTAATCATGTCTTTCCCATCTTGTATTTGAGCTAATTTTTTGGGGGGGCAAAGGAAGGAATTCCATATTTAACCTCTGTTAAATGTCATTGTACCCTTAATTTTACCATTCATTTTGTCTAAATTTTTTTTGAATCTTGATTCAAATTCTGTCATCTAATTTTGTCAACATACTTTAGGTCCAAATATCCAAACAATTCTGAAATCATCTAACCACATTTCGGAGCAGCAAGGTGGCCCAGTAGATTGGGTACTGAATCTGTGGTCAAGAAGATCTGAGTTCTGTAAGGTAGGAGGAGAGATAATCCACTCTGAGCAAGAGAGCAGTCTCTGACAGAGATCAACTGCAGAGAGAGTGGAGGAGGAGCAAGAAGACAAAACTGGAAGTTCCAGGAGGGAAAACTATCACACACAGTCAGAAACCCATAAAAAAGATCACCATGGTATTTTTATGACTATTGAAAGGTCCTTTCACTATAGGTATAACAAAATGACATGTTCTACTTATGCTGTCATTCAACTTGCTCTGTTTTCAATACAACTTTTAGTCAATTTCGATGTTTATAATAAAAAATTGGCTTCATCTGCTATAAGGAAGGGCTAAAATAGTGGTCCTTTCTTTCAGGGCTTACAAATGCTTCTATTATCAATGTAGAAAGAAGTCATTTTGAAATGTCTGAAAGGAACAAAGAATTCCCTGCTCTGATGTCATATCAGGAAAATAATTCATCTCATCTTATTGAATCACAAAACTGACAACTAACAAAATTACAAAAAACAAACAAACAAACATAACTTCACAAGACAATAATCAGGCTTTCAGAAATATTTGGGGCAAATAGTACAAAGTTCAGGTGAATTTTAAGTTCCAAACTGTGATATTTCCTTGACAATTTTCTTCGATAAATAAAAAGTATTACCTGAGCCTTGTTCCTATTTACAATGAAAGACAACCTAGGGAAGAAGGCAAGCTTCTCTTCCTACCTTAAAAGATCATGCTTCAACTAATAAGCAAAGCAAACTGGTAAATGTCCATCTTTACCCTGCATATGAGTTTGTCCAGTTCTTGTATCTGTTTATTTCTTTGGCTTGCATGAATTTTTTTTCATTTCTTATAGCATTTTTCACCATCACCCATGGATCCTGTGTCGATACTTATATTTACTTTTTACCATTTGTATTTGAACTGTTCTTGCCACCACAGTTTGTTCTTCTGGGCACATAGTAAGGGCTTGTTATTCTGATTATATCCATTCTACTCTATCTACTGAGATCAGTTAAAAGTCTGGAAAAATAAAATTGGTCAAATTCTCGTCTGTGAAATGTAAGCACATTTTCATTTACTATCACCTATCATTTCTTCACTGAAGTCCCAACACAGTGCTTCATGGTGATTATGGAGGTGACCCTGAGTACATTAAGGCTTTGCTAGTTGCTTATAAACTCTGGCAGGTTTTGAAAAGTTGGAAAGACTTCAGTAATGCGCCCAGAGATGAGTTGTGTGTTGTCTGAGGAGATGAATATTTTGGTCATAACAATTCATGATGCCCAGTTACCAAGATAAAGAGGGATTGCAATCTATATAGGTGCAGACAATACGTAAACATACGAAATCACAGATCCTTGAAGTGTTATAATATATCCTTGAAAATATAGGTATTTGCATTCAATCAAAGTATCTAAAATATAATCTGAAGAACACAAGTAGCCCATATGACCCAGAAATGTAGCCTAGATTAAGTGTTTTCCCTAATTAGCTAGCACACATGAAAGATTAGGCCAGTAGGACCTAATTACCTATTTTTGTTACCATTGTTTAAATAACCGCTGCCAGATGTAATGATAACAGGCTTGGTTCAATTAGTACTTGCAATTGAAGCTCATCCTCTCCAACCATTCTTCCATCCTCTTGACAAGGACAAAAGAGTCCAGATATCTGACCATATACCTTGTTACCCACTGACTTTCATCATCACCTTATCATCTCCCAAACCCTTCAAAAACCATGCTTTAGATCATAATTCTAATGTGCTAGAGGCAGGATTCAAACTTAAATCATTGGGTCAAAATTTAGAACTGAAAGGAGGCATAGAAACCACTGAATCAAACTCCCCCATTGGACAGATGAAGAAACTAAGGCACAGAGAGATTAAATAGTAAATGTCTAAAATGGAATTTAATCTCAGGTCTTCTTAACTCCAAAGCCCATAAAGTACATTCTCTTTGTGGGGATAGAGAGGTGGTACAGTGGGGAGACTGGATTGAATTGCCAGATATGGAATTAGGAAAATCTGATTTCAAATCTAATCTTGGACACTTTCTTGCTGTGTAACCTTTATCAAGTCACTTAATCCTATTTGCCTCAATTCTTCATTCATAAAATGATCTGGAGAAGAAAATGCCATACCACTCCAATATTCTTTGCTAAGAATACCTCCAATGGGGTCACAAATAAACAGATACAAATGCAATGGACCAACAAAAACAATGCTGTCTATGTAATATAATTAAATTCAGGTGACTGCATACATATGGATTTCTGATCATGCTGTTGTCCACCAATGGAAAAAAAAAATTGGGATCCTTCTAACCTGTAATCAGGGCAAAAGGTTTCTTTTTAATTCAATTCCCCATCCTGATTTTTGCAACATTTCCCACCATCAACAATCTTTAGTTCTCTTGAATGGTGTCCTGGAATTTTCAGTAACAAAAGGAAATTTCTAAGCCAAAATGAATTCAGCTCACTTTCATTTTAGAACAAATAAATGACATGGAGCTGATATATCCCAGGGGGATGTGATAAATTAACCAGGACCCTTAACATATTGTCTAGAGCAGGTCACATGAACTAAGACCCAGTAGGGACAAAATATTTCACCAGATTCTGCTTACTGCATTAGTTAGGGGGCGAGGCTGAATGAAATACAGGAAAAATATCACAGACAGGGAGTAGGACTGTACTTAGAGAGCTAAGAAAATTAAACCATGAAGTAGGGAAGCTTTAGGTCTTGCACAAAGCCTAATGGGATAAAAGGTCCTTGATGAAAACCCTAACATATAAAGGAAATTCTGACTCTATTTGGGGTTATCTCAGTTTCAGGAATAGGTGGAGTAATTGGAAGAGTCTGGGTACAGGGAGGGGCTAGAAATTATATAAAGAGAGATGGAATGCAGGTGCCTTGTACAAACTGTTGGAATTTTTTCTGGCTGTGGAAGCTTATCTGAACCACTGAACATATACATTTCACTTTAGCCTATAGCCAGTATATGATTTTGAAACTATGATGTAAACAAGAAGAAGGCAGATTTGGCACTGGATAATCTTCCCCCCTTTTCTTCCTCTTTCCCCCACCCCTGATCATCAGAGAGTTGTATTTCAGCAGTGTTGATACTGGGATTTACTTTTTTTCTATTTAGTTTGCCTGTTTGCACAGAATTATTGTGACCATGGTATTCCTCACATTTGTGATCTCTCTCCATGTTTATCCTGATTTTATACTACAGCAGTATTACTATTGTAAGCAAAGAGAATGGGCCATGATCTTTGTTGATCAAAGGGTCTTCTCCTATAAACTAAGTCACCTACTGTTTCAGAATAATCCCTTAGATGATACATCTTTGACCAGTAGAAATATTTCAAAGATTTTGGAAACATATCTGCTGTTTTTTGGGGAAAATATCAAATCTGCTTCTGTGGATTTAAAAAAAATTAAAATGAAGAAAGAGAAACATGAAAGAAAAACTAATAGATTACAGTTAATCATGACCTATCTCCCTTCATTTTCATGGTGTTTAATTTTACCTCAAAGTGAAATCCCCTTATTCATTTTTTTCTATAAATTTTTTTGCAGGTTCAGTTAAATAATGAAGAAGAACAAAAGAAGACATCACAATATTTTTCTATTTTTCTTCATTTATTAGGAAAGACTGCATTCAAGGCAGCAGAATTATTACATTCTTGATAGCTAAATTTCAGTAGCTCTGAATATATTATCAATAGCCTTACCCTATAAAATATAGATTGTCTCATAATCTTCCTTGGTTTTACTCTCTCACCTCTCTAAACTCTCTTCCCTACTAGACAAAACTGTTATATTTAAAACACAGATGACTTTTTAATTTTACTACTATACTTGAAAATCTTTCATGGATTCCTATCACTTCTGGTCTATAATACAGATTATTAGCCTGGCAATAATAAGGCAAAATATGCACAATATACTCCCATATAACTTTCCAGTCATTTCTTCTTACCTCTTCATCTTATATTGATTTTGTATATATTTTTGCATAAATATGTATATAGACACATATTTTCACAGTACTATAAGTATGTATATATCTGTGTCTATCTACATATCTGTATCTATCTCACAATTTCATATATTTGTGAGCGCGCGCACGTGCATGTGTGTGTGTGTGTGTGTGTGTGTGTGTGTATACAAAATTCCTTAAGGCTTAAGGTCAAGTATTTTCTCCATTCCTATTATATTGATCTGCTAGCTGTTCCTATTCACAATATTTGGTGCCTTTCTGGTTCTGTATTTCTTGAATATATGGAATGTACTTCTTCCTCACTTCTAGGCTTCATAGAATTCCTACCTTTCTATAACCATTTTAGGCATTAGTTCCCACATGAGACCTTTTCACTTCTGTGCCATTGCTATTGTTCCCTCCCTGTGGAAATTACTTAATATTATTTTGCTCACTATTTTTTTCTACTAATCTCTGAACATGTATTACCTGGGTGGAATATACTATCCATGAAATTAGGCAGTTTAATTTTTGTCTTTATATCACCAGTGCTTTGTACATAGTAAGTTAAATTAATGAATGTTATTTGAATGGAATTATTTCTTTATGGCTTTCTTACATTACATACCCTTCCAGGTTTGGAAAAAGGATACTAACTGAGAATAATGTTTGAATAATCACTATTTTTATAAACATTTTCAAGATGGTAAAAATTGAAGTAAAACTACTGTTTTTTATATATGAAGATGATGTACTTTGGGATATTTTTCCAATAATTCATCCTCTTATATTTGCCAGATGGTTGGCCAGGGCTAGAGGTCAAGTCTTTGGCTATGAAATAGGCCAAAATTAAGTCCTAATCTTTGCTATACAATAATTTTGTCTTCCCCAAATGAGTGAACAAGTTTCCAGAATTTGTACTACAGAAAAGTCTTGCCTCTTTCAAATGTATAAGAATCATTCTGTGAGATACATTTTTTCCTTGAAAATAAATCTTTCTGGGGGTGGAACAAAGGAGGTGAGGGAAAAGCAGGGATTCCCTTGAGCTTTCCCCAATTCCCTTCCAAACAATATTGAAATAAAACCTCAAAATGGATGTTAGAGTGACAGAACCATCAAAATGATGGGTTAAAACAATTTTCAATCCCAAGACAATATGGAAGGTCAGCAAAAAGAGATCTGTCTCACTGAGAGGAAAGTGGAACATAGTCCAACACAGGCTATATTAGTGCAGGGTACACTTGGTAATCCAGCAGCAAGCTTTGAGCGTGCCTGAATAAGTGACAGCAGTGGTTTCCAGAGAAGTAAGTTTCATAAGCAGTAATTGGGTTGAACTGATCAGAAGAAGAGTACAGGAAATCCCTGACTGGTACTGGCAGCAAGACTTTATTGAATTGTCTATATGCAGTTATAGGTCATAGTCTTAAGGCTGGGAGGAGCTCTAGAAGGAGAAGGGACACTGCTTTAGTGCTTGAGGTCACTCACAGATAAAGAGTAAAGATAGGAGAACAGTGACTACACCTTTCCCTAGATCATACTACTGTCAAAGAACTAAAAGCTTGAACATGTTCAGATGTAGCTCTAAAAATAGTAGCATGAAAAATCTAAAGTTTGGAACTTTGCCCCTTCCTCCCAAGAAAAGAGTCCAACTTTAACTTAAAGATAAAAATAATAATTTGGGAACATGAGTAAACAATAACAGAAGAAAAAAAATAACTTGGCTAGAAGAAGATTATCACAGTGACAGGAGAGTTCAAAACACAAACTCAGAAGAAGACAAAAAAATCAAACTAGCTACATGCAAAAGCTCAAATAAAAATGTGTATAGGTCTAAGGCCCTTGAAGATCACAAAAAAGTATTTTTAAAAATCAAATAAGAGAAGTAGAAGAAAACTAGGGAAATAAATAAGAGCAATACAAGAAAATAATGAAAAAAGAAATAACAGATTGGTTAAGGAGTCATGAAGAATACTGAAGAAAATAACCATTTTTTAAAAATAAGCCAATGGGGAAATGATGCACAAAAATCCACTGGGGAAAAAAAAAACTTTTTAAAAAGTAAAATTGACTAAATGGAAAAAAGATGTACAAAAATTCGCTGAAAAGAACTTCCTAAACAGAAGAATTGACCTAATTGGGGGTGGGGGAAAGAGAGAATGGTATAAAAAGTCACTGAAGAAAATAATGAATTAAAAATTGGAATTTGGCAGATGAAAGCTAATAACTTCACGAAACAATCAAGAAACAATAAAACTAAAGCAAGAGAATGAAAAAAATAGAAGAAAATGTAAAATATCCCTAGAAAAACAACTGATCTGGAAAATCAAAAGAGGAAAGATAATTTAGGATTATTGAACAATCTAAAAGCCATGTTCAGAAAAAGAGCACACCATCTTTAGAGAAATTATCTTAAAGCTAAAATGGCAGGGGATGGAACTCTGCAAGCTCTCCCAAATCAACCTCTGAACAACCTCCCCCCAAAATACCTCAAAATGAATCCTGGAATGGAAGAACCAACGAAAGACAGGTGAAAAGTATTCCATACCAAAGCAATGCAAAATGGCAACAGGAAAGACCTACCTCTCTGGAGTAATAGAGAAGAGTAACCCAGTAAATGTAGCTCACAGGGGAATCCTCAATGGGAGAAGCAACCCAATACATGTCCACCCAAGGGACATTGAGATGGAGAGCAGAATCCAGCTCCATCCAGTACACTCACTACTTGAGGTAGCTCAGAGACAATACTCCATCCCAGTAATGAAGCTGAACTTCAACGTAGAGGCAAGATCACACAAAAAATCTATCAAAATGAGCAAAAGACAGTGGAAAAAACTGACCTTAAAAAGTTGCTTCAATAAAAGGAAAGATTAAAATACAAAATTAGAAGAGAATACTGTCAAAATGGAAACATGTGAAGCCTCAAAGGAAAGTATAAAAGGGCATTAGGCTCAAAAAGTACTCCTAGAAGAGCTTGAAAAGAAGTTAAAAATAAAAGATTGGGGGTGGGAAATTTGGGGGTGAGGGTGGGGAATGATGGTAAGCAATTTGGCAAAAGATAAACAAAAATTCTGAAGAAAGCAACTCCCAAAAGAACTATAATTAGCCAAATGAAAAAGAAGGCATAAAAATCTACTGAAGAAAACAAATATATGAAAAAAAATTGACCATATGGAAAAGGAAATGCATTCTCCAATTAACAAAAGGTCAAAAAATATGAACAAGCATTTCTCAGATGAAGAAATTAGAACTATCTTTAGTTATATGAAAAAACTACAGATCACTATTAATTAGAAAAATGCAAAATAAAACAACTCTTAGGTAATATCTTTTATCTATCAGGCTAATATGTCAAAAAAGGAAAATTATAAAAGTTGGAGGGGATGTGACAAAACTGAGACACTAACACAATTAAACCAATTGTGAGCTGATCCAACCATTCTGTGGAGCAATCTGAAAGCATGACCAAATGGCCATCAAACTGACCCTTCGACCCAGTAATATCACTACTAGGTCTATATCTCAGAGATCAAATATAAGGGGAAAGGGCCTACTTGCATAAATATATTTATAGCAGTTACTTCGGTTGTAAGAAAGAACTGGAAGCTGAAAGGATGTCCATTAATTGGAGAATGGCTAAACAAGTTGTGGTGTAAGACTGCTATGGAATACTGTCATGTCATAAGAAATAATGAACAAAATTATTTTTTAAATCCTGTAATTGTCATGTGAAATGATGCCAAGTAATGTGAACAGAACCAGGATAATGTGGTATAGAATGAAAGCAATAATATACAATGATCATGCGTGAATGACTTAACTCTTATCAACAATGCAATGATCCAAAACAGCTCCAAGAGACTCATAATGAAAAAGGTTCTCCATTGCCAAAGAAGAAATTGATAGTATATGAAAACATACCATTCTTCACTTAATTTACTCCATGAATTTTTCTCCAGTGTAAGTGAAATGTGTTTTCTTTCCCATGATGAAGATGGAAATACATATTGTATGATATCATGTGTACAACCTATATCATATTACCTGGAATCTTGGTAAGAGAGGAGGAGAGAGAGGAAAGAATAGATCATGGTCTATCAAATGGCATAAAATAATTTTTATTAAAATTCTATCAACTTGTAAAAAAAACTAAAAAAGAAATTTTTTAAAAAAGGAAATATAAAAGCTCAATAAAGAAAATACTGTCCTAAAATTTAGGAGGTGGGAAAATGGAAGCTAATTACTTTATAAGACACCAGGAAACAATAAAATAAATTTCAAAGAATTTTTAAAAATTAGAAGAAAATCTGAAAGATCTCCCTGGAATTCAACTGACCTACAACATAGATTCAGGAGAGATAATGGACTAACTGAAAGCCATGATCCAAAAAAATAAGCCTGGATAGCATATTCTAAGAACTTATCAGGGAAAACTGTCTTGATTGAGAGGAAGAAAATAGAATTTAAATGACTGCACCTATCACAAATAACAAAAGAAAAACTACCAGGAATAATAGAGCCAAATTCCAGAGCTTCCAGGCCAAGGAGAAAATATTTCAGGCTAGAGGGAGAAAATAATGTAAATATTATGGAAACATAATCAGGATTACACAGGACACATTATCTTCTACATTAATGGACAAGAGGGAATAGAATATGATATTTTCTAAGGTAAAGGAATTGGGATTACAACCAAAATTAACCTACTCAGAGAAATTGAGCATCATACTCCAGGGAAAGAAATATACATTTAATGAAATACAGGACTTCCAGGCATTCCTCACAAAAATGTTAGAGCTGAAAAGGAAATATGATGATCAAATTTGACATTGAAGTGAAGCGTAAAAGGTAAGTAGAAAAGAGAATTGAGTAAAATTAAACAAATAACATTCTACATGGTAAGGTGATAACTAAAATACATAAGATAGCATGATACAAGAGATATGTGAGGTACTTGAGGTATTTAAGTATGTAAGGTACTGAAAGAACATAAGAATTTTATTACTAATAGGGTAGTGAGGATTATATTATATACATACATATATATATATATATATATATATATATATATATATATAGAGAGAGAGAGAGAGAGAGAGAGAGAGAAGGCAGGAAATGAATTCAGTTTGATGGGATAGCACCCAGAAAATAAAATTTTAATGGGTGAGAAAAGAGGAACACACAGAGAGAAGAGAAAAGAAAATGGGAATAAATTATCTCACATGAAAAAGTATGTAAGAGTCAATATGGTTTCAGGCAACATTTGAACCTTACTCTCATAAGAATTGGCTCTAAGTGGGAATAATATCCATTCTCAGGAAACTTAAAAAATATCTTACCATAATGTGAGTAGGAGGTGTGGGGACCAAGAGGCAGAGATGGACAAAATAGAGGGTGAATTAGGGAGGCAATGGTCAGAAGCAGTAAATTTGTGAACAAGGAAAGACTGAAAAAAGAGAAATAGTAGGAAAAAGAGGGTGTAAGAAGATGGAGAGAAACACACAGTAAACATAATTGTGATTGTGAATGGGATAAGCTAACACATAACACAGAAAAGGATAGCAGAATGTATTAAAAATAGGATTTTTCACAGTATGTTGACAAAAATCATTTAAAGCAGGTTGACAAAAAACAGAGTAAAATGAAGGGGCTGGAGCAGAATCTATTCTGCTTTAGCTGAAGTAAAAAATAAAGCAAGGGTAGCAATCATGGTCTCAAACCAAAAGGAAAAACTAAACTAATTAAAAGAGATACAGATGGAAATTACATCTTGATAAAAGTAGATATCACTGACTAAGAAATACCAATACTAAACATTATACACCAATTGACATGGCATCCAAATTCCTAAAGAAGTTACATGAGTTAAATGAGGAAATAGATAACAAAACCATACTAGTAGGGGACTTCAACCTTCCCTTCTCAGAATGAAATAAGTCCAAAAATTGAACAATAGGGCATAAAAACCTCACAACCACATGTAGAAAATAAAAAATATGAAATGCAAAATTTTCAGATCATATTGTAATAAAAATTGCATTCAACAAAAGGCAAAAAAGAAATATTAAAAATTAATTGTAAACTAAATAATTTTATCCTAAAGAATGAATAGGTCAAAAGACAAATAAGAGAAACAGTCAGTAATTTCATTAAAGACAATGACAACAAATAGACAATATGCCAAAAAATGTTATGCAACCAAAGAAATACTTAGGAGGAAATTTATATCTCTAAATCCATACATCAATAAAATCAAGAAAGAATAGATCAATTAATTGTGCATAAAAGTAAAAAAAAAACCTAGAAAAAGAATAAATTTTAAATCCCCAACTAAATACCAAATTGTAAATTCTGAAAATCAGAGCATAGGTTATTAAAATTGAAATCGAGAAAACTCATTTTTTTGTACCAATCAGTAAGGCAAGGAACTGGTTTTATGATAAAATATTAAAATAGATGAATTATTGATTAATTTGATTTTTAAAGAAAAAACAAATTACTAGTATTAAAAATAAAAAGGGTAAATTAACAGCCAGTGAAGAAAAACTTAAAGCAATTAATAGGGATTATTGTGCCCAATTTTATGCCGATAAATATGACAATTTAAGTGAAGTAGATGAATATTTTTAAAAAGGTAAATTGCTCAGATTAATAAAAGAAGAAATAGAATACTTAAATTCATCTCAGAAAAAAGAACAAGCCATCAGTGAATTCTCTAAGAAAAAATCCCCAGGGTCAGATGGATTCATAAGTGAATGCCACTTAAAATGCCATTTAAAGAAACAATTAATTCCATACCATATAAACTACTTGGGAAAATTGATTAAGGAATTCTACCAAATTCTTTTTATGCCACAAAATTATGTGGATTCCTAAATCAGGAAAAGGCAAATTAGAGGAAGAGAACTATAGTCCAATCTCATTAATGAATTTTGATGGATTATTTAAAATAAAATACTAGTGAGGCAATTACAATAATACATCACAAGGATCATACACTATGACCAGGTGAGTTTTATTCAGGGATGGCTCAGGTATTCAGAGATGACTTAATATTAGGGAAACTATCAGTTTAATTGACCATATCAATAACAAAACCAACAGAAATCATATAATCATCTCAATAGAGGCAGAAAAAGCTTTTGACAAAATACCACATCCATTCCTATTAAAAACTCAAGACCATTGGAATAAAGGGATCTTTCCTTAAAATGATAAATATCTAATACCTTCAGCAAACATTATTTGTAATGAGGAGAAACTAGAAGCTTTCCTGATAAAATCAGGGGTGTAGCAAGTATACTCATTATTCAATATTGTTCTAGAATGCTAGCTAGAGCAATAAGAGAAGAAATTAGACTAGGCAATAGGGAAACAGTTTTCACTCTTTGAAAATATTATGATGTTATACATAGAAATTTCTGGAGAATGAGTCAAAAAAACCTTCAAAACAATCAACTTTTATAAAATTGCAGGATACAAAATAAACCCACACAAATCATCAACATTTCTATACGCTACCAACAAAGTCGAATAGCAATAGATAGAAAGAGAAATCCCATTTAAAATATTTGTTGAAAATATAAAAATCTTGGGGTCTACTTGCCAAGACAAACATAGGTACTACATGAATGTATAAAACACTTATACAAATAAAGTAAAATCTAAACAACTGGAAAATCAGTATTTGCACATGGGTAGGTTGAACCAATATAATAAAAATGACAATACTACCTAAATTAGTTTACTTATTCTTTGCTATGTTAATTAAATTATCCAAAAATTATTTCATAGAATTAGAAAAATAATAACAAAATTTATCTGGAAGAATAAAAGTCAAGAATATCAAGAGAGTTAATAAATAAAAATTTGAAGGAAAGTGGCCTAGCCATACTGGATATCAAACTATTTCAGAGTAGTAATCTTCAAAACAATCTGGTACTGCCTAAGAAATAGAGAAGTGGAATAGGTTCAACACTCAATATATAAGTTTTTGGAAGAATAACACATATCTGACAAAAATTGCTAAGAAAACTGTGAAATAATTTGCCAGAAACCAAATACAGATCAACATCTCACCCAGTATACCAAAATACAATGAACAAGGGTACATGATTTAGACATAAAGGGTGATACCATAAGCAAATTAGGGTAAAATGGAGGAGTTTACCTGTCAGATATATGGGATAAAGGAGAATTTATGAATAAGTAAGAGATTAAAAAGTACAATGTAATATGGATAATTCTGATTGGAATAAATTTAAAAGGTTTTGCACAAACAAAACCAATACAGTCAAGATTAGAAGGAAAACAGAAAACTGGGTGGGGGTGGTTTAAAGCAAATTCCTCTGACAATGGCCTCATTTCTAAAACATAGAGAGAATCAAATCAAATTTATAAAAATATAAATCATTCTTCAATTGGTAAATGGTCAAAGGAAATGAGCAGGCAGTTTTTAGACAAAGAAATCAAAGCTATCTAAAGTCACATTAAAAATATTCTAACTCATCAGAAAAATCTAAATTAAAACTTCCCTGAAGTACCACCTCATACCTTTCAGATTAGCTAATATGACAGAAAAAGGAAAATGACAGATGTTGGAGGCAATGTGGGAAAATTGGGGCACTGTTGGTGGAGTTGTGAACTGATCCAACCAGTCTGGAGAACAATTTGGAACTAAACTTGAAAGTCTATAAATCTGTGCATACCCTTTGACCCAGCAACACACCATTACTAGGTCTGTATCCCAAAGAGATTTTTTTAAAGGAAAAAAAATATATATATACACACACACATGGATAGATAGATAATAGGTATATATCAGTTCTTTTGGTGGTGCAAAGATTTGTAAATTCAGGGGATGCACATCAATACTTTGGTGCTTTAAAAATAACAAGCAGAATGCTTTCATAAAAACCTGTAAAAATTTTACATGAAATGATAAAAAGTAAATTGATCAGGACTAGGAGAACATTATCCAGAGTAACAGCAATATTACATAATGATCAACTGTGAATGACAACTTTTCTCAGCAATACAGTGGTCTAAGACAATTTTGAATTACTCATGATGGAAAAAGTTATCTACCTCCAGAGAAAGTACTGATAATCTGAATTCATGCAGATTGAAGCATGCTTAAAAAAAAAAACTTTATTTTTCTTGAGTTTTTTTTAGTCTGTTTTCTTATACAACATGATGAATTCAGAAATGTGTTTTTCATGACTGAACATATATAGTCTATATCAAATTGCTTGCCTTCTCAATGAGAGGGAAGAAAGAAAAGGGAGGAAGGGAAAGAGTTTGGCACTCAAAACTTGTTAAAAAATTTGTATGTAATTGGAAAAAAAATTTTGGAAATAAAAGAAAAGTAAATTCCTCTAATAGTTTATCTGAAGATTCCTCTTAGTGACTCATCTTGAGGTGGGGAGTGATTTGGGCAGATAAATTACAAAAGCAACAGCACATATTTATCAGTTATCTAATATGTACACACTAGTGTGCCAGGTACTGGGAGGATTACAAAGAACTAAAGGACACAATACTTGCATTCAGCCAGTTTATAATTTATGTAATCCATGAATCAGATGGCCCCTAGGACTGAACAATTTTACTTCATTACAATCTTTTTTCTTGTGGTTGGTGAAGAGAAGAGAAAATCAGGGATAGGGTTAAAGTCTCTCTGGTTCATGTCCCTCCCCATAGAAGTCCTTGGGAATATCTATCTCACTTTCCTCTTTTGAAAGAAACTGTCCAATGAGCACAGATTGACAAAATATTGGCTATTGGACAGGTTTTATTTAATCTTGAGTACAAGACAAGGCTCATACCTGAATTGCTTGACTGTCATAAAAATTCTTCCATTTCCAGGGGGCATCAAACAATTACCTGTACAGTTTACAGAAAAAAAAAACCAAATAGTAGAGAGTAAAACACCAAAATTATCAAACGAAATCCTAAAAACTACATATATTTAATCATTATAAATTTAACAAAAGTTGATATTTAAGATGTCATATCTGTTCTTTGTTTTTGAGAACAAAGAAGGAAATATTTGACAAAACAAACACTTCCTGGCAAAAGCTAAACAACTACAACAAAACACACTTTATTCTTTTCTTTCTATAATAAAGTGGAAACAGCACCTTTTTCATCATTAAATTTTTCGGCCAAATCAAAAGGAGAAAAACATAGTTGTGTACAATTATACTGAAAAAAAATTATCCATAATTAGGGTTCCTGAAAAGGCTTTTTCCATTCTTTCTCACCTACCCAATGATTTTTTTTGCTGGCTTATTTAGTTCTCCATGTGATATAATAAAGGATATTCCAATGTGTTAATAATATGGAATATTTTCCTCGGTCATTGTCTTGGGAGAAAAAAGAATGCTATGAAATAAATCTGTAAAATTCATTTATTCAGGTTTCTCCACAAAGATACTAGCGTGGTTTGACATTTCCTTCTGCTGTTTATTTCACAGATGAAAAAATTGAGACAAACAGGGTTAAGTGACTTGAGCAGGGACACATAGAAATTGTTGGAGGCTAGGTTTTGTAAACCTTAAAATTTCTTAGACTTGTGAATGTTGGAAATTTCACCATTGGAATGTGAACCCCATTGGCAAGGGAGGTTCCTCTTCCTCCCTTCTTAAGATTACTTTAGGACAGAAACCTTTTGCTGAACAATGGAAAGGGCTGCAGCATAGATCAAAATTTAATTATTCCAATCTCCACCCTACTCAGGGTAACAGGATTTAGGAAGGGCTGTAGCAAAGGATCAAGATTTAATTATTTGAGAATATGACTTTCAACAGACATGTGCAAAGCCACAGATCTCTGGGCGGTCCTGGGTTAAGCTAGAGCCACCATTGGCACAGGGAAGACATGGATAGTGATTGGTAGATGTGAGAACTGAGGGGAGGGAACTTGGATGGTTTCCTTAAAGATAGCAGGGTCTGAGGGTTGGTTGGAGAGCTGCTCTGAGAAGCTTGCTCTGAAGGAAGCTGGAGGTGGAGGCCCCTGAGACTGTTTCTCCATTTTGGTCACATCAGTGATAGGGACTGATCTCTTTCCTTTGCCTCAGCTATCTAAGGGCTTGGGCCTTTTGGCCCAGCCTAAACAGAAGGGGTATTTAAGCCCTATTCCCTTCTCTCCCCTTTCTCTCTCCTTCTCTCTCTCTCTCTCTCTCTCTCTAATTCCTTTCTTCCTCCTGTTTGTAATTAAACTCTATAAAAGGTTGACGGCTGACTTGAGTTTTCATTTAGGAATTACATAGCTGAATTCCTTGGCGACCTTAAATTAATATATATCAGTCTTTTAAAGTAATTTCCTTGTCACAGTTTGAACTCAAGTCTTACTGACTTCAGGCCCACTGTTCTATCCACTACTCTAACTAGCTGCCCTTTGCCCATGTAGAACTTCGGGATAACTTCCTTATTTTGAATTGTTAATCTATGTATAATGGTGGTAGAAGTGGGCCCATAAGGCCCAGTCCTTAGAACATATACAATATGTGAAATTATACTTTATTTCTATCAGTTTTTTACATAATGATTAAAAATCTTTAAATTGCCTCGAGCAAGGATTGATTATGCATACAAAAGGCTTATCAAATTATATTCAATTCATTCTCTTCCTTGGAAGCTTTTGCATCAAGAGCAATAATTACTGTGGGCTTCTGGAAGGGGAAGAGGTAGTAACCTCCTACCTTATATAAATAGTATGTATTATCATACAAATATTCTCATCTCCATGAGTTCAAATCTGGCCTTTAGACATCTACTAATTCTATCACCTGGGTAATCCACTTAACTCTGTTTTCTTTATTTCCTCATCAGTAAAATGAGCTGGAGAAAAAAAAAATTGTAGACCACTCCAATATCTCTGCCAAGGAAAGACCAAATGGGGTCACAAAGAGTTGTATCTTAATACAACTGAAAAACAATGGAAATGAATACCACTCTAGGGACTTGTATTTTATTTGGTAAGCAACGGGGAACCACAGGTTTTTGAAGAGGCGAATGATGTTCGTGGCCTCTTTTGGCCTCTACCAAAAGAACTTTCAAGGAATATCTATTTTACTGAATTTCTCCAAAAGCCTCCCAAATTGCCAGCCTGTGTAATGCCACAGAGTGTCATAATTGTAGTTGTCCCTAACAACCACCAGGAAATGGTTATACATGTAATTTTCTGCTTTGCAATACCCTAATTCTCTACCTTCCTTTGTCTGATTGCATAACTACAAGCCTTGGGGGGGGGGACCTAAAACCAAGGGCCACACCCAACTTCTTGTCCTTCCAAGAGTTGAAACATGCAAATCCTGTCCTTCCAAACCATGTCTGAAGCAGTGAGGGATACTTCAGGCTGAATGACTCCCCTGCTGAGTCCTATAGCAGAATATTTTATTCCTGACTCAATGCCTAACCACTACTGACCATTTCATTTATTGTCCCCAGTTCTCCATAGTTAAGGATAATTTGCCCAAATTGCATTTATTTGAAGCGATTTAGAAAGATTAGTTTTTTCTCTGTCCAGAGGCATTAGATATGTATCCTCTGTTCAAGAGATCAGTCAGTGTTAAAAAGAAAGAATCAAAAACCCCTTTGTAGGAAATCCACTGGCAAGCAAGTACTACTTGGAAATGTAAAAAGAAAGTCTGGTTCCACCACTAAAATGACTAATTAGAAGGCAGATGAATAAGTTCCATAGTGATTGAAAAAATATCAAGTCAATTCTTAAATATTACCTAACAGATTTTCATCTTATACTCATAATGAATTCTTTTGATGTAGGGGAAATGACATACGCCATTGTAGTGCTTTGTGAATATTTCAAATAAGACTCATAAACATAAGGCAGCCTAGTTTCCTGGACTATGAATTTGAAATTGGAGTTGAAAATTCCAATATTCATACTACCATGAAACTTTGAATTAGTAAAATGAATATTCCACAATTTTTTCCATGAAACATAGAAAATAGTTGCATGCATGTCAGTGCAAGGGATTGCCAAACCACTGAAAAGAAGTTTTTGCTAAAAATGATAAGAAAGCTACAGAGACTAACTGCCCTTCTGTATTGCAGAACCAAGACACATTCACATATCAAGGGAAATTTTTCATATCATGTATTCACATAGAGAAATATGAAAAATCAATACCTGCTCCAATTCACCTTTCTGTTGACATAAAAAGTTCAAAGAAAAGCAGAGAAATTTCAAATAATAAATCTATTATAATAATATCATCATTAATATTAATATTAGAAAGATTTCAATTGGAAATGAACTCTATCAAGAATATTTATAGACAAAAAAATTTAATATGTATTTATGGAGTGAGGGAGGTACAGAACTGAGATTAGGAGCTTGACTAGTTTAATATCTGATATTTTCTGATTTTGGTTGTTTTAAAATTTATTTTAAATGCATTTTAGTCTGAAACAGACAACAAATGATATGACTGTTTTCATAAACATAGTAGGATATAAAAAGAAAAAATAAATCTATTATAATATTTAGTTTTTCTTTTAAAACATACAATAAATTAAATATATAACTTTCAAAGTTGCTCTGCTCATTTTCCTTCCTTCCTTATTTTCTTCTTATCTTTTCCCTCAAACTCTGCACTAACTTTCATATTACTATAACAACCTCTCAGATCCAGGCTCACAGCCTGGGTTTCATTCCCAATTCTTCTCTCTCATTTCTCATTTCCAACCTGTTGCCACACCTAGCCTCACTTTAAAGCATAACTTAATTATGTCACCTTCTCTCCTTTGGCAATAATATCATTTTGGATAGTACAGGTCCAAGACACTTCAAGCCTAGAATATTGCACTAGCTTATTAGCTGGTCTCCCTGCCTCAAATGTCCCCACTCCAGTTCACCCTCCACTCAGCTGTCAAATTGCTCATCCTTAAGTACATGTCTATCCATGTCTCCTTCCTATTCAATAAGCTCCCTCTTGCCAAGAGGATCAAATTAAAAATTCTTTGCTTTTTAAAGCCTTCCATAATTTGCCTTCTTACTATATTTCTAGTATTACACTTTTCTTCCATATATTCTGTGATCCAGACATATTGACTTCTTTACTCTTCCTAGAACATGATACTCCATCTCTAGATCTACATATTTTTACCTGCTATCTGTCTCCATACCTGGAATACTCTTCTTCCTCATCTCTGTTTCTTAACTTTTCTCACTTCCTTCAAGTTTAAATTGAAGTCTCACTTTCAAGATATTCAGAAAGGCAAGAGAACTAGGTCTTCAACCAAGAATCACCTATCCATCAAAACTGACTATATAATTCCAGGGGAAAGTATGGGAATTCAACAAAATAGAAGATTTCCAAGTATTTGTAAGGAAAAGACTCCCTTAGTTTTAGTGCCTTCCTCTACTGATTATCTACAACTTATCTTCAATGTATCTTGTTTGTATATAATTTTTTGTATGTTGTCTCCTCCATTAGACTATGAGTTCCTTGAGAGCAAAGATTGGCTTTTCCCTTTCTTTGTATTTCCAGACATATATTAGTAGCTTAATAAGTAGAAATCAGTGATTAGTCAAGTGCTTTCCATTTGTTTTTTAAGCATTTGATTTCTTCTTCTGTTAATACGCGCAATTTCTTTTAAATATTCATCTATTTCTCTTAGATTATTAGATTTGCTGGAATACAATTGAGCAAAAAAAATCCAACTTGCTGTAATATTCTCTTCTTTGGCTGTATTCTCATTCTTTTCATTTTTAATACTGATAATTTGGTTTTCTCCTTTCTTTTTTGATCAAATTAAATAATGGTTTAACTATTCTATTTTTTTCCATAAAAATAACCCTTTGTCTTATTTATTAGTTCAGTGGTTTTCTTTCCATTTTATTAATTTCTATTTTGATTATCAAGATTTCTAATTTGGTATTCAGTGGAGTATTTTTAATTTTTCCCTAGTTTTCTTTTAGTTGCATACCTCTTTAATTGATCTGTTCTTTTTCTGTTTTTTTTTTTTAATGTAAGCATTGAGAGACACAAATTGCAACCTGTGTCTTCTCCTTGTCATCATTATTTTTAATGAAACTCTTTATTGTTTCTATGATTTGTTCTTTGACTCATTCTTTAATATAAGATGATTAGTTTCCGATCAATTTTTAGTCTTTTTTTTCTCTAGCCCTTTGTTCAGTATAATTCTGATAGTATTATAGTCTGGAAAAGATACATTTAATATTTCTGCTTTTCTTCATTTAGTTATGAGTCTTTTATGTCCTATTACATGATCAACTTTTGTGAAGATGCTATTCTGGGAAAAAGGTATATGCCTTTCTGTTCCCATTAAGTTTTCTTCAGAACTCTATAAAGTCTAAATTTTCTAAAATTTTACTCACCTCTTTAATTTCTTTCTTATTAATTTTTTGGTTTAATTTATCTTATTCTGAGAGGAGAAGGTAAACATATTCTACTAATATTGTTTTATTGTCTATGCTCTTGTAACATGTAGTGTTTCCTTTAGGAATTTGGATGCTATGTCATTTGGTTCATGTATGTTTAATATTGATATAATTCATAACAGATGATTCCTTTTCTTAATATGTAATTTCTTTCCTTATCTCTTTGAATTGGGTCAATTTTCACTTTTATTTGTCTGAGATCATAGTTGATACTCCTGCTTTTTAAAAAAAACTTTAGTTGAACTATACTAGATTTTGTTCCAGGCCTTTACCTTTACTCTGTGTTTGTATCTGCATTAAATGAGTTACTTATACACAGCATATTGTCGGATTCTGGCATTTAATCCACTCTACTATCCCCTTTCATTTTATGGATACATCCATCCCATTCACATTGAGAGTTATGATGACTAACTGTGAGTTTTTGTCCATCTTATATTTCAATATTTATCCTTGAACCAAAAAATTATAGCTGAAAATCAAAAGGTTAAAGCAGAAAACCAGGCCTTAAGGACCAGAATTTGTCCCAAATCTCCAACAGGAGACCAATGATCTTGTAAAACAGCAAGAATTAATGAAGCAAAGTCAAAAGACTGACAAAATAAAATATCTCACTGATGAGGTGACAGATCAGGAAAACAGAGGAAGGAGAGACAATTTGAGAATCATTGGTCTACCTGAAAAACCAGAAATAAACAGAAATCTTGACATCATTCTACAAGAAATTATCCAAGAAAACTGCCCTGATGTTCTTGAACAAGAGGACAAAATAGACATTGAAAGAGTTCATAGAACACCCTCTATACTAAATCCCTAAAAGATGACTCCTAGGAATGTAATTGCCAAATTCAAGAGCTTTCAACTAAAGGAGGAAATTCTATAAGAAGCCAAAAAGAGACGATTCAGATACCAAGGAGCATCAATTAGGATTAAAAAGACCTGGCAGCTTCCACACTAAAGGACCACAAGGCCTGGAACATGATATTCAGAAAGGCAAGAGAACTAGGTCTTCAACCAAGAATCACCTATCCATCAAAACTGACTATATAATTCCAGGGGAAAGTATGGGAATTCAACAAAATAGAAGATTTCCAAGTATTTGTAAGGAAAAGACAAGAACTAAGTTGAAAGTTTGATATCCAAACACAAAGAGCGAGAGAAACATGAAAAGATAAATAAGAAAAAGAGGGAAAAGGAGAAAAATGTTTTTTCTTTGTAATCAAACTCTCTTCTTATTAGATATTATTATTAGATAAAATTCTATGTGTTAATATATGGGGAAAATGTTATTTATAACTCTCAAAAACTGTATTCATTATACTAGTAATTAGAAAAATCACTCATCAAAAAATATTGGGGTATTAAGGGATATAAGATGTTATGCAAAAAAGAAAAAGGGTGGGGGAGAATTGAAGAGGGTACCAAGAGATACTTGAAGAAATAAAATGAATAGAATAATCCTTTTCACACAAAGATACACATGGGAAGGGGAGGGGAAGAATACTCCTATAAGAAAGAGAGGAAGAGAGTGCTAATAGATAATACTTAAACCTTATTCTCAGTGAAATCAATTCTGAGAGGGAAGAGCATCTAGATTCATTGGGGTCTTGAATTCTCTTATCCTACAGGGTAAGGGAGAAGGTAAAACTAAGGGGGGTAGAGGGAGGGAGTACAAAAAGGGAGGAGAGGAGAGGGAGAAGGGAACTTAACAGACCCTAAATATACACCAAGAAGGGAACAAAAAGGGAGGGGCCAGAAAGGGCAGCATATCAAGGGAGGGGATTAGGGGGATTAATTAAAAGTAAACCACTGTTTTAAAAGGATATAGCAAAAGAAGAAAGGTCAGAACCAGGAGAGTTTATCAAAATGCTAGGGAATTCAAAAGTGATAATCATAACTTTGAACATGAATGGGATGAACTCATCCATATGACATAGATGAATAGGAGACTGGATTAGAATCCATAATCCTACCATATATTGTCTACAAGAAACACACATGAGGTGAGAAGATACTCACATGGTCAGAATTAGAGGGTAGAGCAAGACCTATTGTGCCTCAACTGACAGAAAGAAGGCAGGAGTTGTAATCGTGATATCTGACAAAGCCAAAGTAAAAATAGACCTGATTAAAAGGGATAGGGAAGGTAAATACATCCTGATAAAAGGGAGTACAGATAATGAAGAAATATCACTAATCAACACTAATCAACTAATCACTAATCAATATACACCAAGTGCTATATCACCCAAATTTCTAATGGAAAGACTAGTGGAATTGAAGGAGGAAATAGATAGTAAAACTATACTAGAGGGAGACCTGAACCTACCACTATCAAATTTAGATAAATCAAATCAAAAATAAATAAGAAAGAGGTAAAAGAGGTAAATGAAATCTTAGAAAAAATTAGAGTTAATAGATATATGGAGAAAAATAAAAAGGGAAAAAAGGAGTAGACCTTTTTAGCAGCACATGGTACATTCATAAAGATTGACCATGTACTAGGTCATAAAAACATGGCATATAAATGCAGAAAAGCAGAAATAATAAATGCAAACTTTTCAGATCATAAGGCAATAAATATAATTATCAATAACTGTACATGGAGAGCCAAATCAAAAATTAATTGGAAATTAAACAATATAATTCTCCAAAATTGGTTAGTTAGAGAACAAATCATAGAAACAATAATTTCATTGAAGAAAATGACAATGATGAGACATCCTTTCAAAATCTATGGGATGTGGCCAAAGAGGCACTGAGGGGAAAATTTATAACCGTGTGTTCATATATTAACAAATTAGGGAGGGCAGAGATCAATGATTTAGACATGCAAATCCAAAAACTTGAAAGTGAACAAATTAAAAATCCTCAGAAGAAAACCAAATTAGAGATCCTAAAAATTAAGGGAGAAATTAATAAAATTTAAAGTGATTGAACCATTGAACTAATAAATAAGACTAAAAGCTGGTATTTTGATAAAACATACAAAATAGACAAAGTACTGGTCAATCTAATAAAAAAAAGGAAAGAAGAAAATCAAATCAACAGTATCATAGATGAAAAGGGAGAACTCATCCCCAATGAAGAGGAAATTAAAGCAATCATTAAATAATATTTTGCCCAATTACATGGCAATAAACATGCCAATCTAGGTGATATGGATGAATATTTACAAAAATATAAATTGCCTAGATTAACAGAAGAAGAAATAGAAATCTTAAATAATCCCATATCAGAAAAAAAATTGAACAGGCCATGAAAGAACTCCCTAAGAAAAAATCCCCAGGGCCTGATGGATTCAAAAGTAAATTCTATCAAACATTCAAAGAACAGCTAATCCCAATACTATACAAACTATTTGACATAATAAGCAAAGAGGGAGTTCTACCAAATTCCTTTTATGGCACAAATATGGTACTGATTGAAAACTACAGACCAATCTTCTTAATGGACATAGATGCAAAAATCTCAAATAGTGTAAAAATGGAGATTTGAACCCCAGACTTCAATCCCCAGAAGTCCTTGGTATTTCCCAGAATTCCCTATAATCTCACCTGAGTCTCCACCTGGGTAAGATCACAATTAATATTTAACTGGCTCTCTGTGTCCCACACAGTCTCTTCCTCTCCTCAGTCATTGCAATATGTAGTAAGCTGTGATTGGGCTAATCATCCCTAGGCACATGGCTTTTTATTTTGTATTTTCTTATTCCTTGATTTCATATAATCCTTAATAAACCTCATAAAATATAATACTTTTATTACTAGAAACTAATTTACCTTTTACAGTTTTGGCAACCACAAGATTTGGATGACAACATCTCGATTTTTTAAAAAAATGAGATAGCCCAGATAATGTTTTTAAGTCATGTTCCTTCTGCCAAGGCTTTTCAGCAAAGCTGATTCTTGAGCTCCTCCTCCTGCTGCCTGCTTCTGTGCTCCAGTCATGACCTGCTTGACCTGCTTGACCTGCTTGACCCAGATCACTCACCCATTCCCAGCCCTGCCTGCCCAGCTCCTGCTGCTGCTCCTGGCCTCCAGCCATCTTGCTCACTTGGCCCAGCCCCAGCCCCAGCAACTCTGGCCTACAACCCAGATCCCGCATCACCCCAGGCCACTAGTAGCTGCCCCTTGTTTCTTCAGGACTCACAAACCAGTTGGTAAAAATGGGGGTTTTCTTCCTTAGGCTACAATTAGCCTCCACAGCGGCAGGGGACCACAGTAGGGGACAACTAGGAGAAGGAAGAGACTTTTCCAAACATAAAGTTACGAGCATGATTTAATTAAAAGGATATCTTTGGAGTACACTGATTCTGTTACTTATCTCACCTGAGATTCAGGGGAGAAATTAATCTCCCTGCAACTCTTTGGCCCAATTTGAGATTCCTAAAACCCACCCTTACTATGGGGGAGCAGCTCAGTGGCTCAGTGGATTAAGAGCCAGGCCTAGAGGCGGGAGGTCTGGGTTCTAAACTGACCTTGGACACTTCCTGGCTGTGTGACCTTGGGCAAGTCACTTGAACCCCATTGCCTACCCCTTACCAATCTTCTGCCTTCTGACAATAGATATCTAAATGGATAAAAAACCACGGAACTTTAAAGAAACTGGAGGTTATACTTTTAAGGCTTTTAAGACCCCAATGTTTTATAAAAATCTGTATTCTATTACATTTTGCTGATTGTTTTGTTTCAGATTTAATTTTGTTGGTTTTAAGTTCATATATTAATGTATTCAATACTATTCTGTTACACTGAATCCTTTTCATGTACTGGGTTTTAACTACTATTATATTCTGTTGCTTTTCCCATATAACTATACTGAACAAATATTATTGAATAAGCCCATATATAAAAACAGCTTTTCTATTTTTGACTTCGTAAATTGTCACATAGGAGATAGTTGGACTTCATCAAAATGCTTACAATTGTATAACAACCTTTGGAAAATTTAATGAGCTAAATATCTCAAATTGATTTTAGGGGTCTTTTAGACATGATTTTTAGATTTTTTTTAACAATCTCTGGTCACTTTGCCTGCCCCTGACAGTAGGTAAGGTCCATTTTAGTAGCTGAAGTGAAATACAATCATAACCCCAACCTCCCACATTTATAAAAATGTGAATGTATGGGGCATCACAGTTTCATACCAAAGGAGCTGGTAAGTTAATCCCAGAGCATTGTACCCCTCTGGATGACTCCCAAAAGAGAAGCATCTCTCATTTATAACTCTTAAGCTTACTTTACCCAACATCAACAGTACAGAGGTTTAGGTTTTTCCTAGACTCCTCTACCACATTTTTTAATGATATCTAAATTTCTTGATGATGTTCAAGACCCAAATAAGTTTTACTTTGTTTAAAAATGTATTGGCCAAGGTTGAAAGATTTGCTACATCTGTAGAACTTGTGACAAGCATCCATTTCTTTATATGTCATACAGCAACTCATGTAAAATATGATAGTGGGTTTGTTTGCTATTGTAATTAATTGGGCTGTTGCGAATTTGGGGGATTTTGAACTACTGTTCTTTATTTAAAAAAAAACTGTTACCTTGTGAAATGCATTTCTTTGCACTCACAGTGGATCATCGCCAGGTATGAAGAGGAAATGGATCTCATTTTTGTTGAGAAACCTTTGTATTCTATATTTTCTTAGCTGACACAATGTGTCAATGATTATAAGCTATATTTTTGAATTTTAAAACTCTTTTATTATTATATTGTTCTTGCATGTGCAATGTACTATTTCAGTTTTTTTCTCTCCTTTTTATATTTGAAGCACATGTCACCAGTATTAAGATTTTCTTTAACTTTTTTGATTTGCAGTAATATGTTTCAAATACATTTGCTATAATGTCAATGCATGCCCCAAAAGCTTGAGACCTATGAAAATGATGCCATTGATTGTTTTAAAAAATTATGGGACTTTGTTTAATGATTCTGTGTGATTCCAGGACAAGATATACAAAAGACTCATTTCACAGGGCCAAAGAGGCACAAAGCTAAACCTGAATTGTGCGAAAAGAGCACACAGGTCAAAAAAAAAGAAGAAACCAATCCAGGTAGAATCGATGTACTTCTAAGCCAATACAAAGGACTTGAACCTAGTGTGATATTTGAGGTTGCAATGCTTGACATATGTTAAGACATAGGCCTTCCTTGTATCCACACTCTTCGTGAAAATACTTACAGACAAGTATTTCAAATTTGGCTCTTACCTGGCTCCTATAATCTAGTACCTTTTCTGTCTTTCATACTGTGGCAACTTTCTGTAGTCCTGGCTACTGACTGTGTAAATGCTTAATTGCTTATATCATTTTAATTGGGCCCTGATTCAAGAACCTGTTATGGATTTGTTTTTCCTTTACTTAGAATTTTTACACATAAGACTTTGATAGTCTATATTTCACCCAGAAATTATCTTTTTTTTAATTTGGAATTTTTTTATGTTTTTGATTTCTCCTACCAATTAATTCACACACCTTATAACTCAACCATGCATCCCGAAGTGATCCGTGTGTTTTTCAATCACCCTCTTCGGAGGGGGGGGGATGTAAAATTATTATTGTTTTAAATTGCAAAGTTTAAATTCCTTTTGAGAAAATTTTTAGTTAAGAAACATGCTACTTCTCCGAATCCAAAAAGTGAACTATTTGGAGAAGACACTATGAATATGCCTCCACAGACCACAAACTGTGCATGAGAAGATCAAGAATGAACTTTGGGTGTGGTTGATTGAACATTTATTTGTACATATACTTTCATGCCAAAGGGGACTGCCCCCTAACTGTCTTTTTGTCAATGTACCTAGCAATCATTAGTTTTATTCTCTTTTCCATTTACCCCCAAATTATTGCAATATTTAAGTTGATTATGTTTCCATGATCCTTTTGGGGAAACTGGCTTCCCAATATGATCACAGGGGGGGTATTTAAAAATGGAGATTTGAACCCCAGACTTCAATCCCCAGAAGTCCTTGGTATTTCCCAGAATTCCTCATAATCTCACCTGAGCCTCCACCTGGCCAAGATCACAATTAGCATTTAACTGGCTCTCTGCCTCCCACTCGGTCTCTTCCTTTACTCGGGCAATATGTAGTAAATAAGAAGTGAATGGGCTAATCAGCCCCAGGCATGTGGTTTTCTTACTTTGGATTTTCTTATTCCTTGATTTCATATAATCCTTAATAAACCTCATAAAATATAATACTTTTTTTTTACTAGAAATTAATTTAACTTTTACAATAGGATACTAGCAAAAAGACCCCATCAAGTGATCAGGAGGGTTATTCACTATGATCAGGTGGGATTTATGCCAGGAATGCAAGGATGGTTCAATATCAGGAAAACCATCCACATAATTGACCATATCAACAAGCAAACCAATGAAAATGACATGATTATCTCAATAGACACATAAAAAGCCTTTGACAAAATAACACTCATTCCTATTAAAAACACTAGAAAGTATAGGAATAGAAGGGTCTTTCCTAAAAATAATAAACAGTATCTATCTAAAACCATCAGTCAACATCATGTGCAATGGGGATAAACTAGATGCATTCCCAATAAGATCAGGAGTGAAAGAAGGATGACCATTATCACCTCTATTATTTAACATTGTACCAGAAACACTAGAAGTAGCAATTAGAGAAGAAAAAGAAATTGAAGGTATTAAAATTGGCAATGAAGAGACCAAGCTATCACTCTTTGCAGATGATATATTTATATTTACAAAATGTAGAAAGAGTGAAGTAAGAAATCAGAGAGAGGATAAGGTAAGATATCTAGCCTGAGCATTAAATAATTTACTCCCGGCCCCTCTGGGCTGGGAGAATTAGTTTCAGCCAGCTTCGGCAAAGCCAAGGAACCAGGAAGTGTCTCTCAAGAGTAAGTCTCTCCAGAGGATAGTTTGTTTTGTTTTGTTTTGTTTTTCAGAAAAATCCAGCAGTTAAGAGTCAGCCTTTCACTCACCATGTATCAGTCCAATCAGCAGATTCTTCTGCCCTTCTTCACCATCCTCAACTTGAAAGCATGAAGAATTCCTCTTGTCTCCACTTCCAAAGAATGAAGAACTCCTCTCTCACAGGAGGTTCCACTCTAAGTATCCCAGTTCCAAGTCGAATTATACTTTTAAAGATATTTTCTCTTGCATCACTTCCCCTGATTCCACATCTACCAATCACAGCTGACGCTCTGCTCAAGGGCTGCCCAGAAGGCAGTTAGTCAATTCTGATTTGTTACCCACTATCGCACACATGGGTCACAGACCTCCCACTTCATGATTAAGTGGGATATTTGCACTTTTGGTGATTAGATCTAAATGGGCAGATCGTCATACTTAACTTTTAAGTACCATGTTTACACTTATGGAGATTAAATCTAAAAATAGACAAGGGTTACAATTTAATCTTCATGATCAGGGGAGAGTTAAGTATTTTCATTGTTATTATCAGGGGAAAGTTAAACTTAATCTTCACAGTACCAAAGGTTATCTATAAATTGTTTTTGCCATAAGGCTGACCTGTGGGGAAAAAAAGAAAATTGTTGATTCTGGAATAAGGTAATAATAATAAAAAGGTTTTCTAGTGCTTCTTTGTCCAAACATTCTTGTCTCTAGTCAGGAAGCTTTTATAACTTATAACTCAAGGTTAAGTGCAAGATTTGGTCATTATATGAGTCAAATAGGAATGGAAGATTGTCAACTTTGTATGTGCTCACACTAAGGTGCCACAATCTATTTTACCCCTTGCTTCTTTATATACTCTAGAGAGAACAATTGCTGACACAGTACTGCAAAAATGAACTTCTACCCAATGAGCTATTGCATCACTTTGATCTTTCAAAAACAGTCTAATGCAATAATAAAATAATTTTTGCTAAAGGGTAAGATTAGACTAATAATATTAATTCAGTGAGTGATTGAAACTAAGGAAAAGGTAAGAGTTTTGAAAACAGTTACTCCTAAAATAATATTTTATCACATTTCCATATTAAGAAATCTTTGGGAAACTATGAGAAATCACAAACATTAAGATAATAGAATCTTGGAGTCAGAAAGAACCTAAAACATCAAGTATTACTTGAACTTGAATAGAAATCTCTTTTACCATATGATAATAATATAGATAATTACAGGAAAGTTGTCTGGTACAATGAAAAGAGTGCCAGACCTGGAGTTGGGTAGAATCACCTTCCTGATTTTAAATCTAACTTCAGCCATACTTATTAGTTGCATGGTTTTATGCACGTCATTTAACCTCTTTGCCTCCTTGTTCTCATTTATAAAATGAATGGACAAGGAAATGGGAAAATACTACCAATAAAATCCCCAGTGGCATAGCACAGTGGCTGGCACAAAATAGGTGCTTAATAAATACTTTATTGATTTATTGATTATAAAGAAATAGTATATTGGACCCTAAAAACTTTGAAAAATAAAGCATTTGCAATGATTCTAAGCTCGTCATTGCCACATTAACTGTTTTAAAATATACTAGTACTTTCCTGAATGCTAACCACATTGACTATGGGAGTAGAAATGAAAAAGAATAACATATGACATCACTTATCACATGTATATATGGGTATGTTATTTGGGGTTTAAGCTTTAGAAGATCATTCTAGAGCAAAAATTAATAATATAGAAATAGATATCAAGTGATAACATTTGTATACAACCCAGTGTAATTGCCTATCAGCTCTGGGAGGTGGGAGGGAAGAAGGAAGGGAAAGAAAATGAATCATGTAAACATGGAAAAGTGTTTAAGAATAAAATTAAATATGTATACATAATATATAAGTATATATACTAGTACTTTCCCAATAATGCTTTATGATTGGGAAACATGAACCCTTTCAATTTTAGAAATATCAAAATCTTATTATGACTAGAAGGACAATGAAAAAGATGCATAGTAGGTATAGGTAGCCTGGAGCTTATTACAAACAAGCAAGAAATACAAAAAAGTATTCTGGATATATATACATATATGTGAAAAAGAAAATCATAATTTACCAATTAGAAGGGACTTAGAAGCAAAGAACCAGATATAGATGAAAATTTAGTCCAGGATCCTTATTTTATAAATAAAGAAACCAAAGCCTAATAAATTGCCCCCAAATCACATAATACTGGCTAGTGACAAGTTCTTTCTGTTTTTCTTTTCAAACCCTCTTCCTGATTCATCCTCCATAGTTAATAGTTTGTTTTGCTTATGATGACTCCTTCCATTAATCTACTCTCTTTCCTATCCTTCTTCTCATCTTCCCATTTTGTTCTATTAACCTATTTAGTCAAATGTATTTCTATACCCAAATGTCTTTATGTTCTACCTTCCTTTTACCAGTTCAGATGAAAGTGAAGTTCTGGGGTTGTCCCTTCCATTTTCCTCCTCTTTTTGTTTGTTATATTGAAAATCTCCTACCTTCTCTCCCGTCCTAGAACTAGAGAAGGAATCATTTAACAAAGAGATATATGTAATTATGCCTTGTTTGTTTCTATTTATTGGTTTTTTCTCTGGAGGTACACAAGACATACACAAGTCATTTTTCAAACAATATTATTTTTGTTGTATGTAGAGTACTCTTGCTTTTGCCCTTTGTGTTCTTCCTAATTTCATATAGGTATTTCAATATTTTTCCAAAATTAATCTGTTTATTTTTATAGCAAAATAGTATTCCATTACAATCATATGCCACAACTTGTTTAACCATGCCCCAATTCATGGGCATCCCCTCAATTTCCAGTTGTTTGCCACCAGAAAGAGAGCTATTATAAGTTCTTTCCCTGTTTCCCTGATCAACTTAGGAAGTCAACCTAGTAGAGGTATTGCTGGGTCAAAAGGTATACACATTTTTATAACTCAGGTTATAATTCCAAATTGCTCTCCAACATGGTCAAATCAGTTCACAGTTCCACCAACAATGCATTAGTGTTCCCATTTTTCCATATCCCTTCTGAGATTTGTCATTTTGCCCTTTTATTATCTGACATCTTATGTTCTTCTAACCACTACCTCCCTAATCCTCACCCCTTCTGAGAATCCCTCCCTTATTTTCTTCCCCTTCCACTTAGTTCTAAATCAACCTACCCTTCTAATGTTTTCTCCCTCAGATCCTTCATTTACCCCCCAGTTTCTAATCTATTACTATTTTGAGGGTACCCCTTTATATCTCTTATTACCCTATTCCTTAATATGAATGTCCTCTGTTGTTCCCTCCCTTATCTTCTTGCCTTCCTCCAATATTCCCTCTCATATTGTATCCCCTTGCACTTTTTTTAACCTCTACACCTTTCTAAGAGACCTTCTCTTATCTTTAGCCCTTACCCTCCTTATAAGTTAAGAAAATTTTTACCCTTTTATAGGTATGTACTACTCTCTTTTATCCAAATTAGATGAGAAGAAGATATTAGCATTACAAGCCCTCCAGCTCCTCCTTTACTTCACTATAATATTTCTTTCATGTGTGCCTCTTTTACATGAGACGATTATTCCATTTTATCCCTCCTGGTCCAATTTTATTTTATTCTTGGATTCATTCCATTATACTCAACTCAACCTTGAATGTCTATGCTATTTCAAACTATGTAATTAGTGATATTCTTTTTTTTAAAACCATTACCTTCCATCTTAGAATCAATACTGTTCAAAGACAGAAGAGTAATAAGGGCTAGGCAATGAGGGTTAACTTGCTCAGGGTCACACAGCTAGGAAACGTCTGAGGCCATATTTGAACACAGTAACTCTCATCTCTAGGCCTGTCTCTCAGTCCACTGAACCATTCAGCTGCCCCCAATGATATCATTCTTAAGGTTTATATACCATTTTTCCATGGCCTTATTAAATCCTTTATAATTCATCTTTTCATGCTTGTCTTCTTATGTTTCTTCTCATTGTTGTAGATCGAATTTTCCATTCAGTCCTGGTCTTTTCTTCAGGAATATCTGAAACTCTTTTATTTCATTTAATAAACATTTTTTCTTGCATGATGATACTCAGATTTGCTGGATTTGTAGACTCATCAGTATTTGCCTCTAAACCCATAATTGATTCAGCCATTTCAGAGAGACGATCTACAAATGAAGCTGAATGTTCCCCTGTATTTTGCCTAAGTTTGTCAAATCTTGCTCATGCATTAGGATTTGAACAACAGAGCTTAACAGCTTGGAGCAAGTCTTCCCTACATTTCCTTAAATAGATCATGCTTGTGGGATCTGCAAAATCAAGGTCTTCCCTTTGCTCCTCTGTGGGCCAACTAGTCAGGTTGTTTTCTGACCTTGTCTTTTCAATGAATTGGTGATGCTCATGGGGGCTAAATAGTTCAGACAAGAAAAATTCCACATCTTGGAAATGTGGGTCAAAGATACAGAAAGTACGTTTGAATTCTTTCTGAGTCTTATAGGGTTGATTGATAAATTTTGGCACCCATTTCTTCAGGGAATCAAGCTCCTGGGTTGTAAACTGTCTATGCACTTTTGAATGTAACACATCAGCTGTACTCAATAACTTAGTAACATCCTTTAGTGGAAAAATTTTCTCAGGTTCACAATCAGACTTAGTGACTTGTCACTGTCATTTCCCTGTGCATTAGCCTTTGCTTTCTTTGCCTTTCTGTCTTTCTCTCTCTTTTTTTTCTATCTGTCTGTCCATGTCCCTTAATCTGGTCTAGCCCTTTAGCCTTGATAAATTCCTCAAAGATGTTTTTAAATAACATTTCCAAGTTAGTATCCACCACCATTATCTTAGTTGTTTGTTTAGGGATAAGAAATCTATAGATGTTCTTCATATAGGTCAGAGTCTGTAGAGCAGCCATGGAAATGATATAAACTTGAGTTATAATGTGCCAGAGGACAGTTTCTTTTTGGAATGGCCATTGTAGTCTGAACGTCATGGTGTTACCAAAGTATTCCACCGAATCAACAATCATGGTGGTCATTTTACTGTATAGGATGTTATAGATCCAGTAAGCCATAATGGCTGCCAGCACAACTACCCCACAGAGTACTTGCTTGACCATCTTGCTGTTTGTTTTTAGAGATTGTAAGATCAGTCAGCCTGGGGTGTCAAATTGTAATAGATAATATTGGAGGGTATATTTGATGGATACTAGATAATACTAGATCAGGTAGTTATCTTCCTTTGCCTATCCTTCTCCCTTTTATATCTCCCTTCCTCCCTCTTCCAATCTCCCTTCCTCCCTTCTTCTTCCCTTCAGTTTCCCCTTCCCCCTTCTTCTTCAGCCTCCTTCTAAGTCACTCAGGGTGAGCTATGATGTTTCAGAGGAAATACTCTTCTCTCTTCTTTATCGGGATTTATCGGGAAAAACAGGACACGATGGAGGAAGGAGGTAAGAGGGTTGGTTTTTCCCTATTATATTCACAATGAGTGTTAGGTTGGAGGATATTGATACAAATGGCAATTCAGTCACTACCATGAAACAGAGAAAGACAGAGAGAGATATATGGACCATTGTCCTTCTGCCTTCAAATCAGCCAGGCCACCTCCAGCTTGATTATCCCAAGTCCCAGAGAGAAACCCAGCTTGTTCCTTCAAAGTCACCACCATCAGCCAAGAAGCTCAGAAAAGCAGTCAGCTATTGGCTCTTGCCTTCAACTGTTTCTTGGTCACATTCCAAATGGAATCTTCCTTTGATTGACAGCTGATCAATGTCCAGCTTCTTGTCTTGCTGCATGCCTTGTAATTTCTCTCTTCTCCACAGTAGGTTGTTCTTGATTGTAAACTCAGCTCCTTTGCCCTTCAGAATTTTGAGTTCCATGCCCTTCATTGTTTTAATGCAGAAGTTGCTATATCTGCATTATACTGATTGTAGCTTTATAGCATTTAATGCCATTCTTGCTGATATCCTCAAAGAGCATGCATTCTAACAGGGCAGCCAACGTGTAAACAAATAGTATAATAGGGATGAGTCCCATGCCCAGATTGCCTCAGATGGTATCTCCATGAACAGGATTCTAAAAGGAAAATGCCATCCCTACACAAGAAAGTTGCTAAGGAATTGTCTCTAGGAGGATTGTGATAAAGCACTTAATGAAAACTCTCTCTTTCATCACACTGTATTTGACCTGAGTGTTGTTAGTAATAATATTGTCTTCATTTCTCTATCAGTGTTTTCATTGTGATCAGCATTAAAAAAACACAGCTATTTTATATCTTAATGTTTGCATTTCTTAAGAAATTGTGAATTGAAATCATAAGAAAAACATTTCATTTTAAAAGTCAATGGATAGCTAGTGGTGGACATAGGGAAGGTGGAAGCCTTTGCAGTGAGATAATTAATTTCAGCTGCCAGGAAAAGCAGGGAATCCCATCCTTTTTCAAACATGTTTTCACACTCCCTTCTGAATAGCCAAGTGGCAAAATGCTAAGGAAATAGAACTTCCTGTTCTGCCACATGTGGATAATGAGCCAGCTGTATCTCCAAAATAAGTAAGGATAAAAAGTTATTTCAAAGAGCTCTTTGCTCCTGAATATCAAAGAAAATTTGCATGATTCTAAAGCCATTATTCACACTGGGAATTATCTGGGCTTTGCCATTTTGGTAGCTTGATCAAAATAGAGTTCAATGATTTCAAAGCTGAAAGGTCCCTGTGGTTTATTTCTTTTTATTGTGTATAGCTATAAAATAAATAAACAAACTAAATAAAAAAATATTGTCAAATGTATTCAATTTACATAAAGCTGGAGGCAACTTTAAAACTTTTACTATTTGTATTCCAAACTATTGAGTAGATTCCAACTCTCTGTTTTCTAGCATTTTGTTAATTTCTATTTTTAAAAATATTTTTTCAGAGTCTACCAGAATTTCAGTAGTGAACATCAACCTATAAAGGGGATGGGCACCAGACCTGAGATTTCATTGATATAGAGAACTTCCAGTGAGCAAACACTTGCTACTAGTATCCTCTCCTGCAGTTTATACTCTTAAAGAGTTACATTCAGTCTTATGAGATTAAGTGACTTGCCCAAGTTCACACAATCAGATTATATTAGAAAAAGAACTTGAACCTCGGTCTTCCTAACTGTCAGGCCAGCTTTCTACACACAATATCATATTTTCACTCTCTTCTATACTAGATAGGAGATGAGAAATCATGCTTCCATAATAGCCTGAAATATACATTAGAAAATCAAGATATGTTTTATAGATATTATTATTGGTAAAGTAAATAAAATTAAAGTGATATTCATGGAAGGTCTAAAAGCTGTGATTCCTAGACTCTTCTTTCCCTTTTTTTCTCCATTTTTATCATAGAACTACCCTAGAAGCAAAAGAGGGGGGCCAACAGGATTGTGGGCAACTAAAAATTTTGTCTTTGTTTCCTAGGTTGCCATGGTGGTGGGAGCTAACAATTATAAAGCTCTTTTAGGTTGCTCAAGCACTTTACAGTTTCTCATCTGATCTTTCCAACAACCCAGGGAAGTAGGTGTCCCCATTTTACAGATAAGGAAAGCTAGGCTAAGCAGGATCCAATGACTTGTCCAGGATCACATGCAATAATCTCAGAGGGAGGATGCCAAACCCAGGCCTAATCTGGTCCCTATAAGAGACCCCGTCTATTACCAAGACCAAAATTGATTTTTTTCTCTTTTCTGATTTTCTGCCTGATGCCATGGTCCTCTGCCACAGTATTTAGGAACATAAAATCAGCTTCCTATATTATTTGAGGTTACAGAGTTCTTAGAAGGTGGTATCGTCAAGGAAAGTTAAAAAGTAATAATGAAGATGTGGCAGTCATGAGTTAAGAATGGAAACTAACAAATGGACAGCTCAAGTATACATCACTGATATAAACAGAAGAGGACAATACCTAGAGGAAAACTTCTAGGACATCCTCATTTGACCCTCTTGTTTTTTGAAAACTCAGTTCAAGGATCACCTTTGATACGAAACTTTTACTTTCTTTCTTCTAAATACTAGTGCTTCTCCTCTCCCCCTCCCAAAAAAAAATCACTTCATGTATTTTTTCCAAATCTTGAATATATACATATATGCATGTATATATAGTCTTCTCTGATAGAGTAAGCTCCTTGATGGCAGAAACCATTTCACTTTTAATTTTATATTTCCAGCACCTAACATAGTACTTGGTACATAATAGACAGTTAATGCTTTTTTGATTGATTGATTGATTATGTCAAAATCATTCATTGTGGAGAATCTATGGAAGAATACTACTAAGGAATGACTCAGTTTCTCCAGAGTGGTAGTGCTGAATTAATCAATCAATCAATCAAACTATTTAATGTGTATCTGTGAGTATTAAGAATATTAATACAAAAAAAAACCCTACTCACAATGAACTTGTGTTGCTATGAGGGAGACTAGGACATACAAAATATATGCAATATAAATATAAATTTGATTAATACAAGCATAAACAGTAATTGAATACAATATAGTTTGAAGGTGAAGGGAATCATGAGCGACTTTATTTAGAAGGTGGGGTCTGAGCTTCATCTTGAAAGATGAGAGGGACAGAATAAGGTGAGAGGAGGGAAGGAAGACAGGATAAAGCCATGGAGGCAGGAGAGAAAATATCATCTGCAAAGAATAGAGACAGACCAATTTGGCTGTATCTTAGAGTGTAGGGAAAAGAAGGATATCAAAGGAGGCTGAAAATACAGATTGTGGCTTAAAAGCTATAAAATACCAATAAAACCCATCAGGAAGAGACTGAAACAGTGAATGAAATTGCCTATGTCCCTCTGCAATGGTTTTGAAGGCCTGAATTGGGAGTGAACTTGAAGGCTCTTGTCCCTAAAGACAAAGGAAATGGTCCTTGGAAAATAATTGATAAAAATACTTGCTCCTTGATCTAACTTTTTGCTATTTACCTTGAATTTTGCTTAAGTAAATGCCTCTCTGAATTTCCTATTTCATCAGTAAACTGAGAGAGTTGGAGCAGATAGAATATTAGACATGAAGTCAGGAAATATTGAATTCAAATCCCATCTCACATACTTGGTAGTTATGTGATAGTATGCAAGTCACTTAACCTTTTTTGGGACTCTTTCCTTAATTATAAAATGATAGGGTTGGGCTTAATGACTTCAGAGGTCCCTACCAGCTCTAAATCTCTCATTCTATTATCTAATGATCTCCAAGGGCCTATCCAGCTCTAAAGCTATGAAACTATGATCTTTTGCTTTACTATAGTGTCATGAAATTATTCTGGCTTATTCTGGTAGATTTAGTAGGAAAAAAAGACTTATGAGCTAAATTTACTTTGAGAAAGTCAATCACAATTTCATTTCTCTTTAGGTTGTACTCCTGACTCTCCAGACATTCTCTACAATGCCCTGAAACCACTTCACTCCATCCTTGGACTTGACACATTGGAATCACTCTCCACTCCCTTGGCCCCTCCTTCCAGTTGACTGCCACCTCCCAGATCCTTTATTTTAAGGAGGAGACATCAGTCAACCATGTCTTTATTCTCAAGGCTTCACTCTTGATTTTCTTAAGTCTTTCCCTACAATATCCCTTCATCTCTTTCTCTCTCCCATTCTTCTCCAGCTTCCCTTTTGTGTTGTCTTACTCTCCTGAAGGCAGGGACTATTTTCCTTTCTGCTTATAACTTTCTGTATTTCCAGGGCTTAAGCATCATGACTGGCATGTAGCAAATGCTTAATAAATGTTTGTCAATTTGACCTTGAGTGCCGTGGACAGGGACATTAGTGGGGTCCTTGGTGCTGCACACACAAAAAAAGGTGAAAGGTGAAAGGAAGGGAAGACATCCCTTAAAATATTTACTTTTCTAGAGTTTTCTAGAGTTCTAGAATCAAGAGTTGAGAGGAAGCTAAAGATTACCTAGTCCTATCCTTCTGCATTACAAATGAGGAAATTGAGTCTCAGAAGGGTTAAGCAACCTGCCCAAGATAACACAGGTAATTCATCCAGAATTTGGACTCAGATCCTTCAGTGGCAAACTCAGTGAGTCAGTTAGCTAGTAAATGCTTATTAAATAATTACTATGTGCCAGGCACTTTCCTAAGCACCTATTCTCTAGCTATATAATAATATGCTGGCTCAAAATATTATATTTCAAGGAGGAGAAGACATAAGAACAATTTAGGCAAAAGGAAGAGTTTTGAGGGCAATGCAGGGACTCAGTTGATCAAGAGCCAGGACCAGGGACTGGAGGTCCTGAATTTAAATGTGACTTCAATTACTTCCTAGCTATGCAACCCCAGGCATATCACTTGATCTCTATTGCCTTGTCCTAACCACTAGAACCAATACATAGAATTAACTATAAAATAGAAAATAAAGGGTTTTTTTTTCTTTAAATGAATGGTATAATCATGGAAGATCCTTAGAAGAAAAGATTGAGAAAAACTAATAATAATAGTTTTCATGTATATAAAAAAGTTCATATTTTTTATTTCATTTGATCTTCACAGTACTCGGTGAGACATAAATACAGATCAATGTTTTTAAATATATTTTTCTAATGAGAAAAAGTAAAAATTTTAAATATCTAAATTAAAGATTACATTAATAAGAGAGGACACAAGAATAAAAAAAAAATAGGCCAGGAGAGGTAACAGGACAGGAGAGAGGTTATGCTGATGAGCTATAAGTTGGCACTGAAACAGTTGATTTGGCATCTGAGACAGAGGTGAAGGAGGAAAGGGAGTGCATATTTTTTTCCACAAACACTCCTAGATCAGGAATTTATGTGACTAAGACATGATACATGACTGAAGATCAGGATGTGAGTCTAAAAAGAAGCTACTAACTTCCATGTAATTCTTTGTTATTATACTTCTAAGCAAAACAATTATATAGTGCAGGCTTTTATTCTGTAAGAATTTGGAGCTTTTCCTTCAAAGAATAAAAAAATGACTTATGTGGCTCACATCTAGCCCCTGCCAAAAGGAGAAATTTACAGTGGTATCCAATATGAGATAAGCCATGGGGCACTAAAGAATAAAACTATTAGAATATATTGGAGTAGCTAGTTGGCTTAGTGGATTGAGAGTCAGACAGATGGATGTCCTAGGTTCATATGTGACCTAAGATACTTCCTGGTTGTGTGACCCTGGAAAAGTTACTTAACCCCTTTTCTCTAGCCCTTACTGTTTTTCTGCCTTGGAACTAATGCATAGTATTGATCCTAAGATGGAAGGTCATGGTTAAAAAAGAAGAATATATCTGGAAAAGTTTTCATAAGCACCAAAGCATGACCCTTCCCAACATAGCTTCCATGTTTGTGAATTTTATATGATCTTCAGAGCAAACATTGATTTCTTCCAATGGAAAACAAATGTATACTTCTTTCTCCAAGTCACATTCTATAGAGATTCAGTGGGCCACAAATAGAATGCTGAATTCAAACATATTAAATAAATGCATACCTGAACATATGTTATAAAAACTTTAACCACTATACAATATTTAGGGGGTGGAATGTGTCTTTAAGAGTACTTTCTCTCTTCCCCAAAGTATGGCATGCATGCTGCAACACCCAGTGTAGCCACATGTGATGGGTTAAGCCAGCTAACCTTGAGTTTTGGCACATGTATACTTCCTATATTCACAGATGCAGATGAATCCCAATAGGATTAACTCACAGCCTCACAAATAGATAAATCGAGCATATGGAAATCACTATGTGAGATTTTTGAAACAGAATACTAATTACAAATCAAATGCCTCTATAGCTTTTTAATTGAATTTTTTCTGTTTTTTGGTTTTGTTTTGGTTTCGTTTTCAGATGAGCTCTTAAAGTTCTATTTGATAGAGGAAAGTATACCAGTTATGACCCCATTAAAACCATGTGAGTAAATAATGTAAAATACTCTCCTATAAGTGTCTTGTTTTTATTATTTTCCCCTTTTCCAGAGAATTTAAGCTCCTTGAAAGCAGATGCCATTTTGGCTTCAGCTTTGAATTCTCAGAATCTAATACAATCCCTTGTACACAGTAAACACTTTTAATAAGTGCTAGTTCAATTGAACACATTTCAAAATAAATCTTTTTCAGGATAACAGATGATAAAGAAAAAAACTAATGTAGCATAGTTTAGATAGGCATGTTTATTGCATTATATTGAAATTAATTGAAAAGTTTATTATATGGAATCTGGACTACATGTTCTATAAAATAATAACAATTGACATCATAATAACATATATTTATATTGCTTCTTCCTCATTACAGACTTGAAGATAAATGGTATCATCACATTTATTTTGTGGGTGAAGAAATACTCAGTCAGTAAATATGTATTGTGTCTACTAGGGGCCAGGCACTGTGCTAAGTACTGGGATTACAAGAAACACAAAAAACAATGCTAACTCTTAAGAGACTGATGGTCTAATAGGGGAGCCAACAGGTAAATGATACATATAAAGAATAAACTGGGAGGGGTAGTCTCAGAGGAAAAACACTAAGAATAAGGAGAGCTAGAAAAAGTTTTTTGAATATGGGACTTGAAGGAAGCCAAGGAACTTGGAAGGCAGAGATAAGAAGAGTGAGCATTCCAAGGACAGGGAATGAGTAGTTCCTCCAGCTCAGAATTGAAAGAGTTGACTTACATATGTAATGAGTTACAAGAAGGCCAATGTGACCTCTTTGAAGAATAGTAAGGTGAACAAAGTCTGGAATGATAGGAAGGGAACAAATTATGAAGGCTTTTTATAACATTTATGTGACTTTTTCTAAACAGATTTGATCCCGGAGGTAATTAGAACTTGGTGAAATGAAGTAATTAGCACAGTCATACAGCTTGTTTGTGTCAGAGTTGAGATTCAGACTTCAGGCTTCTAATAAGAGGTCCACAGCTCTTTCTACTACTCATTAAAAATAATGTTCTAAGTATTGGTTAAGTTCTCATACTAGCTTACCAAAATATACTCCTCCCATAATATAGTTAATATTTTGTATACTTTCCATGAAAAAAATCTTTAGAAAAAAAGTCATTGTAAAGGTAGGACAGCAAGACCATCCCATGGAATATATATATATATATATATATATATATATATATATATATATATATATATATATATATAAATATAATGATAGGTCTGGCTAGGTCCCCATTATTGTCTAGTGAGTTACATGTGCTTTTGTCCATTGCTGAAAGACATGAGCTTTGGTACTCTTTTATTGAGCCTATGTCTATGTGTGAACCAAAGAATATTGACTATTAACCTATGAAGAACCATACATTTAGTAGGCTTTAAAAGAAAAGAATATAAACCTTTTTTTCTGTTCTAAGAAGGTTGCTTGATATTGTCCCTAGATATGGTGAAGGGAGGAAATTTCTCTTCCTTTCCCTTCCCTAGCTGCATCCATGGTGGTTACATGCATATGGCAATGAAAACAATGAACTTGTTTCTATGAGCCCAAGTCGAAACCTCAAGTCCCTGGCTGCACTCTCTGCACAGATGAACAAAGAATGATTCTTAGAGATAGATGTTTCTAGTTTTGGTGATAACATTAGGAGTTTAGGATGCTGGAAGTTCTCAGGTACTGACTGACAGTAGGAAGTACTGGGTAAAACTGACACTTCTCAGAGAAAGAGATGACCATTCATGGAATCATCCTAAAATAGGAAAGCCCAAGACAGAAGACCAAAACATTATGATTAACTTTTCTAAAATGGACTTTTTAATTACCTTTAGTGGAAATCCTAGAAATAAACTGTAATGAAATTTTACTTAAAAATATTTGTTTCTCAAGACTCCAGGGTTAGAACAGAATGAACTGGAGAATGTGAAAACTCCTGATCCATTCAAAGGACCTACAAATTTCTTAAGAGTTTTACCTACTTTCCAGGAGAGCATAATAGGAATGAAGGTTAATAACTTGTATTTGAAATATGTTAAAGTCTACTTATGAGTATTTTGTGTTTTATTAAATTCTTTTCTGGTCAATGAAATAAATAGCTATCAAAATACTTGATATCCGTTACTTTGTAAAGTGATTAACTTTTCCAAAATGGACCTTTTTATTGTCTGTCATGGAGATCCTAGGAATGAGCAATAACTAAATTTTACTTAAAATATTGTCTCTGAACTCCAGAGATAGAACATAATGAACCAGAGAGTGTTAAAAAGCCTGTTCCTATCCTCTAAGGGTCAGACTCTCATGTCTAAATTTGGTCCATTTCAGCACTAAGCTAGAGATCCTCTTATGGGAAAAGCTTCTTCCCAAATCAATCTCCTTATAATTGATATTGATAAATAAATCAAGAAAAAATATTAATGAGTTATTGGTGATTCATAAATCTAGAAATTAGGAAACCTCAAAGACAATCTTGTAAAATCCCCTCATTTTGTAAATGAGGAACCTGAGAGCCAGAAAAATTAAGAAAATAATCATTTCTGGGAACTTTCAAGTACTTTAGAAGTTAATGACTACAAGAGAAAGGATTCTTCATTATAAAACTTCCAAGATCATCATTGCTCATTTAATTGATCAGACTTAAAATGTCTTTCAAAGCTCTTTGTATATAGTTTTATACAAATTGTTGTCCTGATTCTGCCCATTTCACTCTTCATCAGTTTCCAGATTCCCTACGACTGTCTCTTTCATCCTTTTCTGATGGGCTCAACATGCAAAGAGACATGCTGTTTGGCATGTGGCCATTGAGGAAATTCATTTTGTTTGATGGAATACTTGTTATAAGGGCTTTCTTTTTCCTTTATGGTCCAGTGAAGGTAGGAGAGGGGTGTTAAGAGTTACAGAAAATAAATACTCATTAACTGAAAATATATTTCTTAAAACTAAGGACATTAATTTTTGTTTTTGTTAATTCTAGTTTGACTTGAAAATGTATGACTTTCCATTCCCTGGATAAGATTTAATCGCTCTCTATCATATTAGGTTTTTTGGTCTTGTTTTAGTTTCTTAAGGGGTAGGGTCCAAACTTGTAATTTCATCAGTCTAGATAAAGTCATGGCATGGAAACTTCCTCTACTCCATAAGATCAGTAATTCTTCTAGGGCTTATGATCTTAAATAGGTGCCTGGGACAATAAGAAGTATAATGACTTTCCCATGACTGCACTGTTGTTGTTGAGGTCCAATGACAGTACAGGGTAATGTCTTGACTGCATATGAATTGGATTTAAGAGAGATAGAGTTGCATATCAGTCTCACTTGTTCTTCCAGAGTCATCAAAGTCATCAAAAATCAGGACAACTGGTGATGGCTTGGGATGCAGTGGATGATCTTGGCATCTTCAATGTCTGACCAAGCTCAAAACACTCCATAGCACCTGCTTCAGCCCCGTTCATGACCATTGGAATGAGTTGTTCTCATCTGCCTCATTCTTCTACTGGAAATCTTCATATACTTGGAATAGATACAACCTAGCTCATTAATGGGCTTGGAGTCACAGGTGAATGTTGAGTGCCAGGTGAACACCAAAGGTAAATGTGTAGACTTGAAAAGCACTTGGCAAGAACTCACTCCAGAGGTGATAGTCCTTCTTTAATATTCATATACCCCTACAATCATATAGTCATCATTAGAGGTAGGACTTTAACTAAGGCTAATTAATTATCTTTATCATGCTCTTCCTGAGCTTATTAGTCATTATTAGGTTCATTAAGTGTCTGAAAAATAGATGAGAGTGAGAGATTTTTTTTTCCAAATTGGGCAATAGTTTAAAGTGTCTTCTTTTAAAAGTATTAACAGGAGGTAATGAGTATGTCTAACATTTATATAGTATTAATGGTTTTAAAAGTGCTTTTATATGCTCCTTTTGATTCTCATAACATATTTGATGCTCATTTAACATATGACTTGTCCAATATCATATAGCAAGCAAGTTTCTGAGGCAGAATTTTAATTCAGTTCATCCTGACTCCAAATCCACTCTTCTAACCACATTGCTGCCTTGATGCCTCAAATAAATTAAACTATCCATTGATTATATTTAAAAGCATAGATTTAGAGCTAAAGAAGTTATCTAGAACAGTTCTCTCACTTAACAGATAAGGAAATAAGCCAAAGAAATTGATGACTTTTCCAAGGTCACATAAGTAATAACTAGAAGAGGTTAGATTTGATAACAAGTCATCTAATTTCAGGTATCACATCCCTTCCATTGGACTATGTATCCCTATAAATTAGTTTTCCTCTGTCACAATCACACTTCAGTCATGATATGCAGGTGACTCTGTCATGGGGGTGACCCTTTGTTCTCAAATGTTATGTCTGTGGAACACACTGGTCATACAACCATAAATCACAGATCCAGAACTGGAAGACACCCAACAATCCAACACCTATCATTTCACACATAAAGAAACTGAGGCTCAGAGATATTAAAGTGCATTAACATCTGCTTAAATGCTATAAGTCACAGAACTAGTGAATCCCAGAGGCAGGATGTTTTCTATAATTCCAAAGATAATGGTTAAAAAGCCTTAAACAACTAATTAGCTGCTTATCACCTGGAGACAAGCCTGGCTGACTTCATAGAGAATCATCACCAAAATATAGGTCACCAAGTAATGACTTTTATTGGCCTCAGTGATTCCTGAAGCTGCCCAAGATGCAGAAGCTCTCCCTGGCCTTGGAAGAGTAGCTATATCAAAGAAATTTAAATTTTAAGAGTCATTATATGTTTATTCCCTCACTTTTCTCCTTAACAGATAAGACTTTTGATTAAGGAAGAAAAGAAGAGGATTAAAAAAGAAATACAGACAGTAACAGAAATTAGTACAATGATCAACTAGGAATGATTCAACTCTTATCAGCAATTCAAGCATCCAAGACAACTCCAAGGGAGAAAAGGCTATCCATTGCCATAAAAGGAACTTACAGAGTCTGAATACATATTGAAGCAGACCATTCTTCATTTTATTTCCTCCATGAATTTATCTCAGTTTAACACAAGCAATCTGGTTCTTGTTTCACAAAATGATGAACATGGAAATATGTATTGTATGATAGCCTATGTACAACTTATATCATGTTACCTTACCCTTTTAGAGATGGGACCACTAAGTAACGGATGGATAGACAAGGAAATGGGGGGAAAACAGGAAAAAGCAGTTTCAGAAAAGGTGGAGAAAATAGAAGATAATATGCAACTAATCATGTAAACCTATCAGAAAATTATAAGCAACTGCTAAACAACTTGAAGAGTATCTATGTGAAAAGAAGAGTAAGAAACGGTTGCTGAGGAATAAATTGATTTCATTGGCACACACTAAAATACTCTTCAATACTTTACTAAATTAGGATCTTTGCTTTCAACAGGAGGAACATTTATTTGTTCCTATTTCAACAATCTTTAATCAGACTTCCCGAAATGCTTAAATAGTGCCTGCCTTATGGACCATAAATGATTTAACTTATTAACAATTCAAGGATCCAAGACAACTCCAAGGCACTCATGACAGAAAAGGCTATCCACTGCCAAAGAAAGAACTAAAAGAGTCTGAATACAAATTGAATCTTACCATTCTGATAGATAGTTACTTGTACCAGAAAGACCAAAAACATACCTACAAAATTCTATCCCTAGATATTCATTCCTTTATTAAAACAAAACTAAACTAACCCTGAAATCAAATAAAGCATTACTTTTCCACTCCAAGAGGTAGGTGTAGTGCATTAAAAATTTGGGGGGTATGAGAAAACTTTAGGAACCATCTATGATAATAGATTTCTTTAATGTAGAAATCATTGATTTAGGGCACAAAGAGTTCTTAGGGATCAACTAACTATCTTATTCTACAGTTGAGGAAAAATAGATCCAGAGGTTAAGAAGTTTAACTGAAGTCATCCAGATATTGATAGTGGCAAGTGGAATGGAAGAAACATTTCTCTGTAGCTCTTACAACATGCCAGGCACTGTGCTAAGTGCTTTACTAATATGATCACATTTGAGCCGCACAACAGTGCAAGGTAGATGCTGTTATTAGCTCCATGTTGTAGTTGAGGAAGCTGAGGAAAATAGAGCTTAATCAACTTGCTCAGGATCACACAACTGATTAAGTATCTGAGCTGGATTTGAACTCAAGTTTCCATGATTCCAGATCCAGCAATCTATCAGTTATACTACCTTGGTGCCCCAAAATATGAATGCAGGTTCTCCTGAAGCCCGAATTAGTGCTTTTTTCCTACTACAATAAATTTGTGGTAATCTATAACTTCTTATGAAAATACATGAGGCATCAAAGTAGAGTATAAAGCAGGATTGCAAAGTATTGGCTGGTGGGGGTTGGGGGAGCTGCTCCATTTTCCTTCCTGTCAGTGCTTGAGGACATGTTTGCATGTCCTGCCCCTCTGTCCAAACCCCCAAAGTGAGCACTTCTTCCCTCTGCTCTCTGGGGCAATACAGGGGCTTACAGTCATCCTGAAGTTGCAATTTGGGCACACAAACTTGATCATCATTGCCAATACTGGTACTGCCCAAGGTTCATGAATTTTTTAAACCTTGTTTATAGTAAAATAACTGGTTTCCTTTATAGTAAATACCATGCATTGTATTTTATTCTCTTAATATTATTCTGAGCAGGTGTCACAGTCTTCAGCAGATTGGCAAAGGGAGCGTCCATAACACAAAATAGGTTAAAAACCCAGAGTATGGTAAAGAGAGCACTAGACTTAGCATAGGGAACACCTGAGTTCAAATTATGCCTCTCATATTTAACACCAATATAAATGACAGTCTCTAAAACTTCTGCTTGCCTCACATAGCTCCCTGACACTAAGACACCAAGTCATAGATTAACTACCAGAGACAGGGCAATCTTTATCCTTGTGAATTACCAGATCCTTGAATATTCCAGGATCAGTATTTAGAAGCTCCCTTTCCCCCCTGACTGCTAGAGGCGAAAAGGTCATGAAGAAAATGGGAATTTGGGTGGGAAAGGAGGAGCAGATAATTGTAGAACATGACATACTGGTAAGAAATGAGGACAGCCTGCAGTAGCCATAGGCAGCATGAGTGCACTAGGAACAATGGGGTCAGGATGCACAAAAGAAGAATGGAAGCTGCAAATATCCACTTCATAATTTTTCCCGGGGCCAGTCCTGCCCTTATATTAAATGATTAGGGCGTCAACAGCATATCCTTAAATGATTAAGACACAAAGCAACATTTGTGCCATTTTCCTGCAGCTGAATGCCATCATTGGCTGGTGGCATCCTGCCATGCTGCCCCAGCATTGTAAACTACTTGCAAACAACCACATGAAAGTGTTCTTATAACCACATAGGAACTGTTGTCATTGCAGGTGAACTGCAATAACATGCTTCCCTTTGTAACAATGGAAATCCTACTTAAGGTGAAGCCCGACTGATGAATAGATACTGTGCTTTTTTTTTTTTTTGTTATTTTGTAAGATCCCTTAAAAACACAAAGAGGAGTCCTGGCAGTACACCATGCAAATCTGATTATAGGAGAAGGGGAAAAAGCCCATGAGACACTTTTTCCAAGGTTATTATGTTTGTGCAATCCAGAACTTGGAAAAGCATTAGAGAGTAAATTTGTTAAGCAGCTGCCTTTCTGATATAGTAAATAAATCTGTAGCAAAGGTGCCATTGTGCAGATGGTCAGCAATGAAGCAAGTCATGTCATGTTCTTTCCTTTCTAAGGAAAAAGACATGGATAACAGAAGACAGGGATGTTACACTCCCAGAGACAAAGCGATCATATCTGAACCCTGGCAAAGATTTTTTTTTTGGAATTTGAAAAGGCAAAGTGGTTGCCTCTGAGCCCCTGACCTTCTTCAAGACTCAGCCCAAATGCTAATTTCTAAATGAGATTTCTTGTTTCTGCCTAGTTGCTAGTGGGCCACCCATCCCAGAAAATAAATATTCCACTTGTTTTGTATATATTTTGTATATATTTCTCTAAGTTCATCTTGTTTCTCTTTAAGCAAAAGGTAGGCTATATCTAGAAGCAGCTGGGATATTCCAGTGGAAAGAGCGCTGGTTTGGGAAGAGGAAGATCTGAGTTTAAAGCCTACCTCAGAAACTCACTAGCTGTGTTATCCCAAGCAAATCAATTAACCTCTTTGTCTGACTCAGTTTCTCTATCTGTAATATGGCAATAATAAGAGTGGCTAAACTGCAGGGTTACTATGAGGAGAAAATAACATAATATGCAGAAAATCTTGAAGTTCTTTTTAAATGTTAGTCATTAATGAGAGAAGAAACTCTCACTTTTGTCTTTGTGTCCCCAAGTATATCACAGGTATTAAGTACTTTATAAATTCTTGTTGAATTGAATTATTTCTCTGTAACAGTAGCCATTGCAAATAAAGCTCAAATAAAGCTCAAATGAGTGAGAAATACAATGAAGGGTGCATTACGCACAGTTCTACAACAAATGATATGGAGGACATCTTTATTTTTAAGTGCACAAAAAGTCATGTGGACATGTACAATTTAGTTTAGTAGTAGTCTCTCGGTAACCAAGAATGACGATTATCTTTTTGCTTTTGCACAAAGACACGTGTGCGTGAAGGAGATTTGAGTCGAAAAGTTGATGCACAGAGACAGTCCCACTCTCTCGGCGTTGGAAGCCTGGGTCCAGTGGCACGAAAAGTTGTTACACCTGGAGACTTCCTCAGCTGCATTGGATGGCCGTGTTGTCCTTTGTGCTCCAACATGCCCTAAGCACTCCACAGTGCTTTGCTGCGTCGCCCTCTCAGCCGTTGAACCTTCTTATTGGTTTCTTCCACCTGTTCCGCCGAAACAGTCTTCACATGCTGGGTGAGCAAAGCCCTGGTTCACCAGGGGTCAGCGACGATCCGATGGCTCCCTCACAAGGTTTAGCCAGCCTGTCGAAGCCATTGTCCGGGGTGTGGCCGCTGCCACATGCTAGCAGCTACTGGGAGCCACAAGTGAGAGCTGGGAGTCAGGTGGGGGTCAGAGGGTGGAGAGCTGCCCTAAGAGGACATGACAAGCCCTCCATACCAGAGATACTATCCCTCCCTGAGCACCCCATAAACCCCGTACAATTGAGACAACTATGAAAATAATGGTAGAACTATGTACCACAAAATTGCTGCAGAGACTGAGAAGGCATTAAACTTGAAAAGACCCCCCACAAAATTAAAACATATACTTTAATACTCATTGGTTTCACTACAAGCATGAAGAGTAAAGAGTATAGTGGGAAACATAGTTCATGAGCTATAAATAAGTGAGATCAAAGGTTTTTTAGTTTACTTTAAAACCTCATGTCTATGCATCATGAATACTTTCTCTAAAGAGGAAGTCTTGTGGCACACATAAGTAACAGATAATGTCACAATAAAGTGATTATACTTTAGCTGGCAATATAGGACTAATTATTAATGTGAGGTTCATTTCCATATTAGGTGTCTTCAAAAATTCAGATTGTTGAATTGTTAGAGAAAAGATTAAATTCAATAACTTAGAAGAAAGAATAAAAATTATAAGATGATACAAAATTGAGGAAAAACCATTTTGACTTATCTGAACAATCTGTGGATTGTTCACTCAAATTGTGCACTCAAAAAGGGAACATGAATAAAAGTACAGACACAAGCATAAATTATCACCATTTTCAAAGTTTAATTGATATAAATCTATCACTTCAATAAGGACACCCAAAATAGCCCCAAAATTCTCTCAATCAAAACCACAATCTCCCTGCAAAGAGAGAAGACAAAGACAGTTTCTGTCTCAGATCTGACCTGATATTTAAATGGTGCACAGAGGGATAGTAGAAGATTATATGCAACATTTTCTTGATAGATTTATGAGAAGCTGGAGGAAGAGACCCAATTAGTCAAGATCATAACAAGAGCATTTGGGGATGAATTTTGGTGGAAAAAAACAGTCAAAAATATTACAAATCTGTCAAGCTTTGCATGGTAATTATTCTCTCCATCAGTGATGTCTCAGTCACCACAATTGAATTCTAACATCACAGTACATGACACGTATGATACATGAGAACATAAGAATGGCACTAAGGAAAACTAAGAAGGAAAGAATAGTTAGAATAGACCACTATAAGAGAGGAATGTTGGAGGCAGTACAATTTGGGGAAAAGAAATTATTGAGTTACTGACTTGTGAGATATACAAAGGAGAAGATATTAAATACTTGGGATAAAAATCAGTATCTTGTTATTACAAAATAAAAGCAAAATAAAAATGAAGTGAATTTAAATTACTATTGACCTATATGGCAATTTTCCTATCAATATATGATTTAATGAAAATAAAATAATCAACAAACATATTGAGGAAATTCTTTGCAAAACTCTAGCGAAAACCGATCACATCTTTATAATCACACAGTTGAATGAAAAAATATAGAAAATACAAAATTGCACTGTTCCATGCTTGTTGACCATTTTTTAAAATTTTAAACATTATTTTATTTGGTCATTTCCAAACATTATTCACTGGGAACAAAGATCATTTTCTTTTTCTCCCCGCCCCCCCTCCACCTTTCCCTCTCCCATAGCCGACACATGATTCCACTGGTTATCACATGTGTTCTTGACTCGAACCCATTTCCATGTTGTTGGTATTTGCATTAGAGTGTTCATTTAGAGTCTCTCCTCAGTCATGTCCCCTCAACCCCTGTAGTCAAGCAGTTGCTTTTTATCGGTGTTTTTACTCCCACAGTTTATCCTCTGCTTGTGGATAGTATTTTTTAGATCCCTGCAGATTGTTCAGGGACATTGCATTACCACTAATGGAGAAGTCCATCACCTTCAATTGTACCACAATGTATCAGTCTCTGTGTACAATGTTTTCCTGGTTCTGCTCCTTTCGCTCTGCATTACTTCCTGGAGGTTGTTCCAGTCTCCATGGAATTCCTCTACTTTATTATTCATTTTAGCACAATAGTATTCCATCACCAACATACACCACAATTTGTTCAGCCATTCCCCAATTGAAGGGCATTCCCTCGTTTTCCAATTTTTGGCCACTACAAAGAGTGCAGCTATGAAAATTCTTGTACAAGTCTTTTTCCTTATTATCTCTTTGGGGTAAAAACCCAGCAGTGCTATAGCTGGATCAAAGGGCAGACAGTCTTTTATCACCCTTTGGGCATAGTTCCAAATTGACCTCCAGAATGGCTGGATCAATTCACAACTCCACCAGCAATGCATTAGTGTCCCCACTTTGCCACATCCCCTCCAGCATTCATTACTTTCCATGGCTGTCATGTTAGCCAATCTGCTAGGTGTGAGGTGATACCTCAGAGTTGTTTTGATTTGCATATCTCTGATTATAAGAGATGTAGAGCACTTTTTCATGTGCTTATTAATAGTTTTGATTTCTTTAGCTGAGAACTGCCTGTTCATGTCCCTTGCCCATTTATCAATTGGAGAATGGCTTGATTTTTTGTACAATTGATTTAGTTCTTTGTATATTTGAGTAATTAAAACTTTGTTAGAGGTTTTTATGAAGATTGTTTCCCAATTTGTTGCTACCCTTCTGATTTTGGTTACATTGGTTTTGTTTGTACAAAACCTTTTTAAATTGATGTATTCCAGATTATTTATTTTGCATTTTGTAACTCTTTCTAATTCTTGCTTGGTTTTGAAGTCTTTCCCTTCCCAAAGGTCTGACATGTATGCTATTTTGTGTTCGCCTAATTTTCTTATAGTTTCCTTCTTTATGTTCAAGTCATTCACCCATTTTCAATTTATCTTGGTGTAGGGTTTGAGGTCTTGATCTAAACCTAATCTTTCCCATACTGTCCTCCAATTTTCCCAGCAGTTTTTATGAAATAGTGGATTTTTGTCCCAAAAGCTGGGATCTTTGGGTTTGTCATATACTGTCTTGCCGTTGTCATTTTCCTCAATGAAATTATTAATTGTTTCTATGATTTCTTCTCTAACTATCCGATTTTGGAGTATCATATTATTTAATTATTTTGCATTTAATAATTTAATTTCCAATTAATTATTTATTTGGCTCTCCATGTACCCTTGCCGATCAATATTTTTATTGCCTTGTGATCTGGAAAGGCTGCATTTATTATTTCTGCTTTTCTGCATTTGAGTGCCATGTTTCTGTGACCTAGTGTGTGATCCATTTTTGTGAATGTGCCATGTGGTGCTGAAAAGAAGGTGTATTCCTTTTTGGCCCTATTTATTTTTCTCCATATGTCTATTAACTCTAATTTTTCTAAGATTTCATTCACCTCTTTTACCTCTTTCTTGTTTATTTTTTGGTTTGATTTATCTAAATTTGATAGTGCTTGGTTCAAGTCTCCCACTAATATGGGTTTACTGTCTATTTCCTCCTACAATTCTCCTAGTTTCTCTATTAAAAATATGGATGCTATACCATTTGGTGAATACATGTTGATTAGTGATATTTCCTCATTGTCTATACTCCCTTTTAACAGAATATAATTACCTTGCCTATCCCTTTTGATCAGGTCTATTTTTGCTTTGGCTTTGTCAGATATCATGATTGCAACTCCTGCCTTCTTTCTATCAGTTGAGGCCCAAAAGGTCTTACTCCAACCTTTAATTCTGACCTTGTGAGTGTCAACCCGCCTCATATGTGTTTCTTGAAGACAACAAATGGTAGGGTTTTGGGTTCTAATCCAATGTGCTATTTGTCTACGTTTTATGGGTGAGTTCATCCCATTCACGTTCAAAGTTATGATTGTCATTTGTGGATTCGCTGGCAATTTGATATCTTCCCCTAGTTCTGACCTTTCTTCTTTAGCTATTTCCTTTTTACCAGTGATTTACTTTAGGTCAGTCTCCCTAGTCCCCTCCCTTGAGATGCTTCCCTTTCTAGCCCCTCCCTTTTTATACTCCCTCCTCCCTCACCCTCCTTAATTTTCCTTTCTTTCTTGCCCTGTTGGATAAGATAGAATTCAGCATCTCACTGGATCTAGATGTTCTTCCCTCTCAGATTTGATTTCACTGAGAGTAAGGTTTAAGTAATTCCACTTCACGCTCTCTTCCTCTCCTTCTCATATGAGAGTTCTTCCCCTCCCCTTCCCATGTGTATCTTTATATGGGAAAGATTATTCTATTAAGTCCCCCCCCCCTATTTCTTGAAGTAAATCTTAGTATTATCAATGGTTCCCCCCCTCCCTTTTCCTTTCTTTGCCCCCACTTTCACCAAGTCTTCTTAATGCCCCAATCTTTCCCTATGCATGTTTCTTTTAACTACTCTTATGATGCATACAATTTTTGAGAGTTACACAAAACATTTTCCCACATATTAATATATATAATTTGATGTAAATGTAGTCCTTATAGAAGAGAGTTTGACTTAAAGAAAAAGATAAGATTTATCTCCTTTACCCTTTCTTTCATATTTACCTTTTCATGTTTCTCTTGCTTTCTGTGCTTGGATATCGAACTTTCCACAGAGCTCTGGTCTTTTCTTAGCAAATGCTTGGAAATCTTCTATTTTGTTGAATGCCCATACTTTCCCCTGGAAGTATATAGTCAGTTTTGCTGTGTAGTTGATTCTTGGTTGGAGACCCAGCTCTCTTGCCTTTCTAAATATCGTGTTCCATGCTTTGTGGTCTCTTAGTGTGTTAGCCGCTAAGTCATGTGTGATCCTTATGGGAGCCCCCTTATATCTGAAGCTCTTCTTCTTGGCTTCTTGTAGGATTTTCTCCTTTTCTTGGAAGCTCTTGAATTTGGCAATTACATGCCTAGGGGTTATCTTTTGGGGATTTAGTATAGAGGGTGTTCTATGAACCCTTCCTATTTCTATTTTGCCCCCTTGCTCCAGAACGTGTGGGCAATTTTCTTTTATAATCTCCTGTAGAATAATATCGAGTTTATTGTTTATCTCTGGTTTTTCTGGGAGACAAGTAATTCGGAGGTTGTCTCTTCTTCCTCTGGTTTCCAAGTCTGTGACCTTTTCAGTGAGATATTTTATGTTTTCTTCTAATTCATTAATTTTTGGGGTTTGCTTTATTGATTCTTGCTGTTTTATGATCTCACTTTCTTCGAGTTGCTTAATTCTGGTCGTTAGGGACTGGTTTTGCTTTTCAGCTTTGTCTGCCCTTCTATTGGATATTTCCAGCTCTTTTTCCAATTGAGCAGTCTTATCTGTCAGACTGCTGATCTCTTTCTCCCATTTTTCTTTCCAGGTTTCCATCTTTTGGATAAGTTCCAGTTTGAGATCTTCCAGAGCTTGTTGATAGTTTCCATTTGGGGAGGCATGTTCTGATTTTTTTTTGGATTTCATCTTCATTCTCTTCTTTTCCTTGGATACTTCCACCATAAAATTTTTCAATAGTCACCTTTTTCCCTTTCTTCCTGGAGGCTTGATTTTGGGCCATGTGAGCCATCCCTTTGGTGGTTTTATTCCCCTTTCCTTTTTGGTCTTGGGTCTGGATGATATGGGCGGGTTTTCTGTGAATTTAGGTTGCCTCAGACTAGTTCTTCCCAGCCTCCTAGGGTTCTTAGAGAGCTGGGCCCCTGATCACAGCCAAACTGCCCAGGTGTTTAGCTCCGCCCAGATGCTCAGCGCAACAACCCCCCCCCCCCCACTACAGCTCTGCAGACCCCCTGTGCTCAGCGCCGGGTTCTCCCATGAAACAGCCCTGAGACGTTTTTTCCTGGCAGTCCCCAGATCCCAAGGACCCTGGAGTACCCCCCCCCCAGACAGAGACGTTCCCCATTCACTCACTGTCCCAGTGAGGGCTCTGGTAGCTCACTCTGGTTTGGTGGGGGAGGTGTGTGTGTGGGGAGGGTGGCTCAGTTCACATTTCTGTGCAAGCTTTACCTCCTTCTTATTATAATGTGGAAATGTTCAAACCCCACATACCTTCGCCTCTGTGGAGTACTGGGGAGTACTGGGTAGTCCTTCTGTTCCTCCAAAGGTGATTTTTATGCTCCTTTGATGTAGTCTATTTAGTTCGGTGCCTGGGAGAGGAAGAGTGTGGCGTCTTGATTGCAGCCATGATTACCCAGAAGTCCTTGACCATTTTTTTAAAAAGCATTTGATTTAGCCAAGCAAAATGTTCACCTTAAAAGCATCTCCCTAACAAGGATTCTCCCATGCATGTGTCAATTACACAAGATTCCTCAAAAGATGTAATACATAAAACTTTGACTATTCTTTGATTATTCATAGAAAGCAAGTTATAAGACAGAAAGAATCATGTTTGCTAACAAGTATTTGTTATTTTCCTTTGGCAAGAATTCTTACCCTTTTTGTGTGTCCTGTATCTAATCTTTTAGCAGTGTCATAAAAACCTATGGACCTCAGAATAAAGCTTTTAAATATATAAAATACATAGAAAACAAATTATTGAAATTCAGCTATCAAAAATATTTTTAAATGAGTTTACAGAACTCAGGTTAAGAGTCTCTATTCTACAGTATCTAGCACACAGTTCAAATGGCCGAGAGATTTCCTATAGACACTGAGATTCTCCATATGTTCCCCTTTACAATCTACCTTGGTCTGATCACATCAAGTCCTGAAACAGAGTAGAGTTGCCCAAATGGAATCTAGAATCATTTCAAAGAAAGTCTTTCCAACCACACAGGAAAACTGACATGGACAAGAATGACTATTGTGTTAGCTGCAATATACATTTAGAATGACAACTTTTAGAGCTGGTCTCAGGAAACTCTGGCATTCCATGACTCATACCAATTAGTATTACCAGAAGCATACTGTTGATAAAATGATGAGCCTTTGTTTTAAAGAGAAGCCTGGAGTCACTGAATGTACTATTCAGTTTCCCAAAGGTAATATAGCTCTCTTTCCTCCTATTCAATTTTGGGTCAATTTAATTGTATATCTCCAAAGCCAGTTCTATATGTAGAGTTCTCCAAGTTCTAACTCCATTTCTTTGTACAGCACGTCTCTCATGCCTCAAATGTTTTCCCTTCTTACTTTCCACTGATTGGAACCCCTAGATTACCTCAGATCTCAACTTAAATGATACTTTCTTCAGGTCTTTCCTGATCTCTCTTCCTTCAGGTACCCTCTGAAAGGTTAGCATATATTTAACTTGTATATATTTGGTATGTAACGATACATGTACATATTTCTCTTATTAGGATGAGGCAGTTAGGTAGTATAGTGAATTAGAGTACCTAGTCTGGAGTCAGGAGAAACACGAGTTCAAATCCAGTCCCAGGTATTTACTAACTGTGTGTCTCTAGGCAAGTCACTTAAACTCTCTGCCTCAGTTCCCTCAATAGTAAAATGGTGATAAAGATAGCCTCTACACCCCAGAGTTATTGTGAGGGTCAAATGAGATCATATTTGTAAAATGTTTTGCAAAACTTGTTATCAATAAATATTAATTATAGAATATAAACGAGGAATTTTGCCTTATGTCCACAGAGCCTGGTACAAAGTAGGCATTTAACAAATACATGTTACTTGATTAGTTGATTGGTGCTTCAGAGGGAGAAACATGTGATTTGGAGTCAGAGGAACATGGTTGGATCCCTGATCTAACTATTCTATAAAATGAGTTAGTTGGACTAGATGTCCTCTGATATACCTTCCAACTCTAAATCTATGATCTTATAATCAGTTGCCTAAAGATCAGCTTGGCTAGGCTCAAAGAAGCTCAGGAGCAGGTTGGCCAAATGGTGATGAATTTTTCCTGCATGTTGTAAGCTAAATTATATTAATTTTCTGTTTGCATGAGTGGTAGAAGCATCCATACTGACAAAATCATAGATCCTTTTGGCCAGCTATGCATTAATGGACAAAATGTGGAACCAAATCATCAAACATGCAGTGTATGGTTATAGGGCTCAGCTCCAATATACTACTGATATGTTCTTGCTTGATACTAAAAGGAAATGGTGGCAAAGGACAGCCAAAGAGAGATTTGTAACATGATCAAAGGAAAAAGCCTATGGAACTAAATTTGTTGAGACGTCCATCATCCCTATTTTCATGCTCACCACTTTAGTTTCAGCATCTGACTTTTAAAATAATTTTTGTTCTTTATAAAAAAAATATCTTTCTTTAGCTCTCCTATTCTTTAGCTCTTTTGGGGTTTGTGTCCAATCTACAGTTTCCTTTGAAGCTTTGCTTATAGTTCTTTTTTTTTAATCATTGTTTTCTGTGTTTGTGTTTTGAGCTTCCCTGTCACCACAGTAGATTTTTATGGCTAGGTTCTTTTGTTATTATTTGATCATTTTCCCAATATACTTGATTTTATATTTCCAATTAGAATTGGGCTCTGCTGACCTCTGGGGTGGGGAGGTAACTGGTCTAAACCTCTGTCTTTTCTTTCCTTCTGATTTCATAATTCTATCTAGGGACCTATAATTCTTTTAGTGCTCCCAAAGTAATATGATCTTGGGAAAAGTCTGGTCACTGAGCTCTGGTCCTTATACTGGTAAGACCTTGGCTCTCTCATGACTGTTACCGCTCCTTTCTACTCTGAAACTGTGTAAAGATTAAAATTAATATTCATTACTCCAAGTATTATTTTAATACTGTTTATTAAAATCCACTTAGAGCAGAAAGAAATTAAAAACAACCAGAGAAATTTAATAAAAAATAGAGAAAAGCCAAAAGCTGCTCCCTTCTTCACATTGATACCAACCCCTGGAGACCACGTGGGCAGAAACAGAAAACCCCATCTACATAAAGAGATGCACAAACAAGAAAAGGAAAAGGGGGTTGTGGGAAATATAGTCTCTAGGGTTCAAGGTTCTAAATCAATACACTTCACACTGTGATCCTTTGGGAGAACAGTTTCCCCAATGGATTGTGAAAATATAACTAACATAACTTGAACTAGAGGCATATATAAATATTACATTTTTAAAGGAAAATTACAAAAATGACAATAATTTGGGTATAAGAGGATAATAAAAGGGAAAAGGAACAAAACCAATAATAGGTACATTGACAAAAAGCCAATTAGGGGGCAGTCCCCTTTGGTATAAGATTGTACATTCAAAACAAAACCATTTCAACCCCCCCAAGATTCAAATTCGCCATCTCTCAAAGTTCACTCTGGATCTTCTGCTACAGCGTGTGGTATCTGCAGGTATCTTCACAGTGCCTTCTAGATTCTGGGAGGTGTCTCTTTCTCTAAAATATGCTCAAATTCAGGTCAAAGTTCACAACAATAATATAGTCCCCCCCTAAGGAAAATAATAATACATTCCCCCACTGAGGAGGATACAGGGATGCATGTAGGAATTACACAGGGATATATAGTCAAGTCATAAGACATATGAATCAAGTATCAAAAAAATCAAGGAATCAAAGAAATTAAAATTTAAAAAATAACTTCTGAGTCAGATAAAAAATATAAAAAGAAAACTTGAAGAAAAAGAAAAAATAATCCTGGGAAGAAAGGGAAAAAAGAAAAAAAGGAAAAAATGTCACAACTCACAACAGGTTCTTGCAGTGATCCATGTCCCATAAGTTTACAACAACAATTAGTCACTAACCCAATTTAGCAGTCTGGATTACAGTAAGTTGTCACATCATGAAATAAAATAGAAAAAGAGACTAGATCTTAAGACAAATGGGAAATTAAATTTCCTGGTTCAACCTTTTCTTTTTTGGGGGGATAATGGAGTCAGAGCAATCAATGTTATATGCTTGCTATAGATTGTGGTACCAAGAAGTCCTGCATTTAACACATGTTAAACAGCCACAACCTCAAGTCTCACATATGATCAAGTTATTGTGCTTTTTGTGCAGAATGTTATCAATCCCTGTAGCATTGGTTTGGTTTCTTTCACCTTTTTTGTGCTAGTTTGGCACCTTGCAAGTCAAGTTCTGTGCTCCTTTGTGGTGTTTATACCTGGACTAGATATAGTTATTGAGCAAAAGTTTCATAATAGTTAAATAACTAGTGGCAGATTGCCATAGTCCAAAGCTTTTGGGTATGTTTTTTTATATGTTAGGTAAATTGACATGTTGGGTTATGTTAATGCAAAAAGTAAAAATAGTTAAAGAAATTTTCAATACTAGTGACATGTGTTTCAAAGGCAGAAAATGAGAAAAAAAGGGAAAAAATCAAATACTGTATAACATGTAGGAAGAAAACAAAGTGTTAAAATTGTATATATTTCACAATTACAGAGGTAAAGTATAAGGACTAGTTTTCAAAAAATAGGATTCATTTCCTCTTTGACTTACCATGATCTGCAGTTTGAGTGCAAATAAGGCAGATAAAATGATGTGAGTGCAAATGAGGTAGATAAAGCAATAATACATTCAATAAAATACAAAAAATATTAGTAAAAGCACAAAATGTTACAAAAGGCACATCAGGTCAATATAGGTCACTAATACAGATTTTCTTCTTTGAGGTAGTATATATGTTGCCCTACAAGGCAATTTGTGCAAATATAAGCATAAATCAAATAAAGCGCAACAAAATAGTACAAATCCAGCAATAAAGAAGTCCAATCACAATCAGTGGTCAAATACAATCAGTGCAAACGATTATTCACCATCAATAGAAGGTACTCCTTTTACATGGCTACAATGAATCCATGAGTCCCTCTCTCCAATTTTTATGGCTGTTGGTATAGTTAGTAGGATCTGAAATGATCCATTATAAGCAGGTTCAGTCAACCAGAACTGCCAAATGATATTAAATCCTAATCCTAATGCACATAGTCCAGGGGCCCCCTTGGATCTCTTTCTGACCAGGTGCTAGTTCCCTTTACTATCCCAAGGCCCTATTTCTGTGACAGAGCCCATAGTTGGTGTCATTTCTACCACACCGTACTTGGCTCCTGGCCAACTCCCAATCCAGTGTCCATATACCTCTCTTTCTGCCCTACAGGGCAGAACTAGGATTAAATAGGTAGAAGTCCCAGAGAAGAGCATTTCAGCTGGATATAAATGGAAATTTGCTATTAACTAGATTTGTATAAAAGTTAAATGAGCAGCCTCATATGATGCTGAATTCCATCTGTGGAGGTCCTCTAAGGAAAGCTAAAAGACTTTTATCAGGGTAATCAGAGAAGAAATTCCTATTCAAAAATAGATTGGACTAGCTGGCTACTAAGAATGGTTCCAAAACATATCAGAGACAGAGAGCAATAAGAGGAAGGGGTGGGGATACATGTATTAACTTCATTCATATATAAAGAATTTATTGAGGACTTACTATGTGGCAGGCACTGTACTAATGTCTGAGGGTACAAATATGAACAAACAAGACAGTCCTTGCCTTCTTGTGCTCTGTTGAAATTATAATGGGGGAAACAACTCATGATAGGGGAGAGAAAGGAGGAATGGGGAGTGAAATGGAGAGCATTGTTGGAACCCCTCCTGAAATAGTGGACCAGTGCTGGCGATCACCAATCAGAAGGGTGGGACTTTAGGGAAAGGTTTTTCTCCTAGATATGAAAGTTGTTGGTGAGAGGAAAGAAAAGAAGTCTCGATAACATGTATATTTCCCTGTTCTATATGGGTAATCTATAATTATTGTCTACACATGAAATTCTAGGCTATGAAATTTCATATAGCATTGATTCAACTATGGTTATAGTGAAGTTAGACTGATTAATTGGTTTTAGTTTATGTGTATATTATAGTTAATGTCACTATTGTGTTCTTAATATAATTATAACAAAATGTCATACAGAATAAACAGGACCTAAAGTTTACATTATACAGGAACTTGTTCCAAGGAATAATTAGGATTGTAAACTAGTCTTCTCCAAAGGAAAGCACATCACTATCTCATCCTGCAGGGCTGATGATGATATCAAAAATGGAAAAGCAAAATAACAATGTCATAAATCATACATGTAAAGAAGAAGTTGAACTGGGGATCAAAATAGGCTGATGAAAGAAAAGGAATTTTTTTCCAATGTTTCTTGAACTTATAAGAATATTAAGGGACAAATTCAATTTTTAAAAACTTGTCAGTGCTTCATATTTACTTCAGAAGTATCAGTCTTTATAATTTGCTTTTATGTATGTTTGTATATTGAAAAACTTTTTTTTTCACTTAAAGCACTACCAAAATGCTAAAAGAAAAAAGAAAAGATAATATATATTAAATAATTCTGAATTAATATTAAAGGAGCAAGTAACATGAACACTGGATTTGGAATCAGAAGTCCTAGTTTTGATTCTTAGTTTTCCTACATATTAATTGTGTGACTTGGGCAAAATGTTTTCCTTCTCTGGCCTTATTTTTCTTATCTATAAAATAAGGAAATTAGAATAGAAAGCTTCAAAGCCCCTACCTCAATGTCACTCCCAGCACCTAGAACAATCTTTTACCCATAGTTTTCCCAGTCTGTTTCCATACTGTCTTCTTTATATATAGCTGGCCAGAGAGGAAGCCACCTCCTTTAATGTGCCTTGGTCATTGAGATTTTACATGACTTGCCTAGGGTTATTTAGCTAGTAGGCTTCAGAGGTGGGACTTGATTCTAAGCCTCCCTGACTCCAAGACTCCAAGACTTCAAGACTCTCCACTATGGCAATTCACTGTTCAATTGCACTGTTAAACTTACTAAAAAGTCCAAGTCACAAGAAAAGCAAACATCTTTTTTTTTTTAATTAAAACCCTTACCTTCCATCTTGGAGTCAATGGTGTATATTGGCTCCAAGGCAGAAGAGTGGTAAGGGCTAGGCAATGGGGGTCAAGTGACTTGCCCAGGGTCACATAGCTGGGAAGTGTCTGAGGTCAGATTTGAACCTAGGACCTTCCATCTCTAGGCTTGGCTCTCAGTCCACTGAACAACCCAGCTGCCCCCAAAAGCAAACATCTTAACTAGGATTTGGATTCTATTCAAAGCTCTCTAATTTACTACCCCTATGATCTTAAGGAAGTCCCTTACATGCCTTGCATCTCATTTTTCTCATCTTTAATGTTAGAGGGATTAAATGCATGGCCTGCACTTCCTGGACAATTCTAGAGTGATGATCCTTTCACCTCTAAGGTATCTTTCAGCTTGATGTCTGTGTTTTTGTTATCTGGATTTCGTTCTGTCAATCTTGCACTCTGAGGTACTCATTTCTCTCTCAAATTTTCTCTTCAGTTTACTCTGTTACCTACGGCACTAGACATTAGGGACCCAACAATACATGGCAATGTAGCAGAATGAATAAAATGCTGGACTGCTGTAAAGAACACAGAGATTCAAATCTTCCCTCATCTACTAGCTTTGTGAGTCACTTAGCCTCTATGAACTTCAGTTCCCTCCATTATAAATTGGAGATAATAATAGCTCTCATAGGGCCATTGTAAAGCTCAAGATAATGGAAAAAAGTGATTTTCAACCCTTAAAATACTATATAAATGCTAGCTATCAAATGACAACCTGTCTGTAAGAGTAGTCAGCCAGGTATTTTATATTGTCCCATGTTCACTAGATATTCTCATAATCTGTTGGTTGACTCTAGCTCTGGATAAAGATGAACCTAATCCTCATGCCCTGATCCTTAGCAGAACATTATAAACAGATGATGCTTAAGCAAGGTATCTAAAGCAGATTGCCAGGTAAAGATGTCCTTGGAGCATTTTATGTCTGTTTTATAAACCAGAGAGTAACCTGATTATTTCACGGGAGACTTCAGTTGTCTGATATATTCTAAATGCCTCTTCATCATTGTTTCCATGACTGCTGGAAATAATAAGCCATGGGGCATTGCTATTAGTGATTTGTGACCATATACCACATGTGAAGAGCATGCCTTTATAATCTCCTCCTCTCATAATATTTTTTTTACATCCAAGATTAAAATAAACAACAGATGAAATTTTTAATATGCTTACCACATGCAAAATTTATTTTAAGTTAGTTAAATTTTTAAAAGGTAGAACAGCCTATTTTAATTTGAAACACAGTCATTATTAAACAAAATAATTTTTAAAAATCTATGTCCTTTTTCTGCCTCAAACAAAATCAAATGCTGATTTATTTTGAGGTCTAATGTGTTACCGAGTTAAACCATATCAAGTAATGGTTTTGTTTTCCAGGATATGGTTCAAATCATTAAAAAAATTCATTTAACAATGAACATTGGGAATGCACTAGTGGAAAAGCAGTATTCTGTGAGAGTGTTATGCAATAGAGATGATTAGAACAGTGGTTTTTCTCCTTATTATTTGGGTTTTTGATGATGTCATTAAATATGTTTTAATGGAGTGGTTTTAAAGGGTACATGGACTGGTCAAGTCAATACAAATCCATAAGTATTTACTAATTATATATTATGCATATAACACTATGGTAGGCTCAGAGGAAACAAAAACAAAGCCACTGCTGCTCTTAATGAGTTTATATTCTACTGGAGGCAGGGACACAACATGCATTCAGGTAACAAAATACAAAATATATTTGAATTTCTACAAGAGATGATGAAAAGTCTAGCCTTGTGTAATGTTTATGTTTATAAATCTACTACTTTGTGCCTTTAACCAATTCTTGAAACTTATATAATTTCCATTAAGAACTGGAAGAACTTGGGTGTAATTTGATGACTCAGTAGATTAGAGGTAAACATAGAGATGAGAGATCCTGGGTTCAAATTTAATCTCAGACACTTCCTAACTATGTTATTCTAGGCAAGTCATTTACCGGCATTTTGAACACTAGCTTTTACCCCTTTTCTGCCTTGGAACCAAACACAGTATTAATTCTAAGATGGAAGATAAGGGTTTAAAAAAAAGACTTGGGAGATCTTAGCAAGTTGAAAAACTGACTATGAACCTAAAAATGTCTGTTATCTGAAGACTAATAAAAATCCCCAGAGGGCTTTTTGTCAGCTGATTTTTCTTTTTAACCAAGGCAACTCATAAAGACCATTAACTTAGGCATAATAGAGAGGTTATCAACGGCATCAATGTTGGGAATACATACACTGAAGAAATGTTACCTTATCAAGGCATTGAAGTATACCTTAACATGACTGTGGCAATACTTTTATTTCTGGTGTGAATTAATAGTTTACTTATTGTATCCCTCATTGGGATAACACCTCAAAAGCAGTGTACTTTTTTCTCCATGATTCTAGTAAGATTCTATGGGTAGAGTATGGTTCAAGCAAATAAATAAGCTGCCATTCAGGTGATGAATAAAATTAATTTCTATATAGGTAGTTTCCAAATTCCTAAGCAATCATAGAATGTCTACTTAAATTTGTCCTGAAGTTTCAACTGAGTATATTTTTGCCAATCCCATGGACTAAAATATTGCATAGCTTCATATAGCTGCTAAATTCTATTCCACTGGACTGCTGTATTATCAGGATCTCTGCATACTCAAATATTCTAATTGATCTGTCTTAACCTATGTGTGACTCCTGTCCAACCATCTGGGAGCTGACACTGAAGATCTTTCTTGCTTCATCCTGACATAGAGAGGATACCAGTGGAGCACATTCTGTGATCAGTTGATTTTATCGTCCTATTATAAACTTCACCAATGAAATCTTTTAGGATATTTTTTAAATTGTGTCAGGGGTGGTTTCTAGAAACTTCAAGACATAAGCAATTCATATTTTGCCATAAAATTTAAGCATAATTTTCTTACTGATAGCAAAAGCAAAGATACTCTTCAATTAAGAGTATTTAAGGTTTTATATTAATTTATATTATTTATATTTAAGGTTTATATTAAGGTTTAAGAAGCAAATGTTCAGAGGCATCTAGGTGACTCAGTGGATAGAGTGCCAGGCCTAGAGTTGAGGACCTGGGTTCAAATTTGGCATTGTATACTTCTTGCCTGTGTGACCCTGGGCAAGTCATTTAACCCTATTTGCCTAATCCTTGCCCTTCTTTCTTTGTTTTTTTTTTTAATAAGAAAGTAAGTAGTTTTTTAAAAGGAAGCAAATGTTCATAATTAAAAATAGAAGTATAAGCAAAATCACAATTAATGAGACTGCTACATATTCCTTCTTTAAAACATTAGCTCAAATATATGACATTGAACCAGATACAAATAACCTAGAAAATAAAATCAAGTATGTGCTAGAATTGTGTTGGCAAACACGTGGCACACATGCTTCCACATGCCAGAGGGGGCTACTCCAGTCCCCTTCTCCACAGTACCCAAGAACATTTTTCATATGCCTCACCCCTATATCCAGTAGCCCCGTGTGAGCACTTCCTCCCTCCCCTGTCCGGGGTAATGCAGGGGGTTCACAGGTGATGTGAGGGTGCAGTTTGGATATGTGATTTCCAAAAGGTTCACCAACACTGCATTAGATAACCAAATGAGGCAACTCAAAGTGAGGGCCTGGGACGAAGCTCAATCTAAGTCATTTTGAAAGAAATGATGCATATTGATATTATTTCAAAAATCCCAATAGAGTAGTACTCATTTATTATGAGAAGCAGCATGGTATAATGGATAGATTCTGGTCTTGGAATCAAGAGCAACCTCAGACAATTACCAGCCGTGGTACAATGGGCAAATGACACATTCTCAAACTATCATTCTGCTCATTTGTAAAAGGGAAACAATAGCTATAACATTTCCCTCACAGTTATTATGAGGCTCAAACTAGATAATGTATATAAAACATTCTACAAAACTTAAAATGTTATATAGAAACTTTAACAGGAAAATCTCAAATTGGATGCAAGATAAGCCATTTAGTTTACCCATAGACATGAGCTGAATACGTTATAATATAGTATTGTAACTTTTGCTGCATGCAGTATATTGATGTAGAGGTAAGGTGGAGGGGAATCTAGATCAGAAAAATAACACAGAGAGCCCAAGGTAAGAAAAAGACAAGAATAGTAGTAGTAGTAGTCTCTCGGTAACTGAGAATAACGATTATCTTTGTGTGTTTTCATCTATGATGTAGATGAGTGTGCACAAAGACACTTATGCGTGAAGGAGATTTAAGTGGAAAAGTCGATGCACAGAGACAGTCCCACTCTCTCGGCGTTGGAAGCCTGGGTCCAGTGGCATGAAAAATCGTTACACCTGGAGACTTCCTCAGCTGCATTGGATGGCCGTGTTGTCTTTTGTGCTCCATCACGCCCTAAGCACTCCACAGTGCTTTGCTGCGTTGCCCTCTCAGCCGTTGAACCTTCTTATTGGTTTCTTCCATCTGGTCAGCCAAAGCAGTCTTCACATGCTGGGTGAGCAAAGCCCTAATTCACCAGGGGTCAGCGATGACCCAATGGCTACCCTCACAAGGTTTAGCCGGCCTGTTGAAGCCGTTGCCCAGTCACTGCCGCATGTTAACAGCTACTGGGAGCCACAAGTGAGAGCTGGGTGTCAGGTGGGGGTCAGAGGCTGGAGAGCTGCCCTAGAAGGGCACGACAAGCCCTCAATACCAGAGATACTACCCCTCCCTGAACACACAAGAATAGGGAAGGTAAAAAGCCCAGGCAAGTGCAGATGGAGAGATCAAACAGAGAATAACAAAAGATGAAGTTGAACAGATTTGATGAGGGGAAGTGATGGAAGGCTTTTAGATGTTGGGTTTGTAGGGTTTGGAGTGAAAGGTTTTGTTGTTGTTCAGATCTCTATTTGTATTGGTATGGGGAACTTCCTACATGAAAATTCCCTACACCAAAGCAAATCAATAATCTTCACTTTTACAAAGTTATCTCAAGCACTGAGAGCTCACAAAAGTAGTAACCATCAAGAAGTAAAGCTTGTGCCCCAGTTTTCCTGACTTTCTACTATGCTAGGCTGACTCTAATTATCAGGCTACTGAGTTTATATGTAATCTGAAAAGCTGTAGGGAGCCAGATTAAGTAGTGGAACTGGTATATTGAAATACAGTCTGAAAAAGATTAACCAGGAAGTTGTGAGCAAGGTGAACCAAGGAAGGGAGGATCTGGAAAGCAGTACTGCAGCTGAGAAGCTTTAGTAGTAGTCCAGATGAGAGGTGATAAGAACCTAGGCAGGAATGATAATGGGAAAGGTCTAATTTAGAAGACATAGTGAAGGAACAATAGTGTCCAAAACATCCTACTGTTCAAATTGCTTAAATACTAAGATCTCAAGAAAATGTCACTTAAAAAAATAGAAACACTTTCCAATTAAGGAATTACTGTTAGCACTGCCAGTTTAAAATTAACTCTGCATCAAGAAGTAATATGGCATAGAGAACAGCAGCTCAACTTTGGAATCAGGAAGACCTGAAATCAAGTTCTATCTTTGATACATTCCAGCTTCATGACTATTTGCAAGTTACTTAAAAATCTTCGTGCCTCAGTGGATTTTCCCAAGCTATAAATTGTAGAGATTACCATTAATCTGCATGAATGGAGAGAGTTTCCACATTGGGGAGTTCTCAAAACCGAAGGAATCACAAGTCTAGACACCTCTACAACCCCCCCCCCATATATGAATCATGCCTAGATGTAATTATACTCACATTTCCACTGTATCATGTTTTTACCAAGTAGTTTATCTTGATTTATAAAAATTTTGTAGGTACACTTACATTCATTCCCCTTTGCTTATGCTAAGCAGAGATGGGGGTTTTCTTTTTTCTTACACATGACACATTTTTCTGAACACAACTCTGAAGTACAAGTAGTTACTGGATATGAAATATTCGGTAATCACAGGGTGAGACTGGGTGGAGTGTCTGGCAACTTTATTCAGAAAGCATTACCCTGAGCAGTGTTTTGTAATTAAAATTTTCATGTTTCACCAAGGACATGTGCTATCACGTCCTGTCAGGGTGCATATGATACTCTGGACTAAAAGCTATGTTTATAGGTCCCAACCTCCATAAAGCACGACCTGTGAATATCTAAAGTTAAATATTTTCACCTTATAATAATTATAGCATTTCACTGTTAAAATAATCAATTACTTGGAATTCTATTTAAGAAGTGATCTACTGGGTAGCATTGAAAAGCTATCTCCAAAATTCTTCTCAATGAAGACAAATCACTTCCACTTTTTCTAATCTGGAAAGTCACCACACAATACATTTATAGGATCATAAGTCTAGAACTGAAAATGATCCCAGAGGCTATGGCCAAGGAGGCCTAGGGAAATTAAATTACTTCCTCAAAGTCACAAAGTTGGTGAGTATCAGAGGAATGATTTGAACTCACATTCTCTAAATCAAAGGCTAATACTTTTTGCCTTTATGGTATACCCAGATCTTGGGTACAATTGTTTTATAAAATATAGTATAGTGACTTTTTTATTTTAGACTTAATTTTAAAAAATAGAACAAAAAAGAATAATAGCAAAAGCTGTGAAAGTAGATTATAGAGAATATGAAAATATAGTTTTCAAAGATTTTGTCAATTTCTTAACAGAAAATATTCAATTCAAAAGAATTATTTAAACATACCTCTCTTATTAACTTTAACAGTGTATGACAGAAGCTGGTACTAAAGAAAAAGTGTCAGTCTGAAGAGTGTGTGAAACTGATCACTTCGATGGGGGAGGGGCCCCAAGGGATTGGAATCTTGAGGAGGAGAAGTTTCTAGCTGGTAGAGGAGTTGCTCTCATTCGGGACCAAAGAGAGAAGGTTGAAAAAGACTTTCTCCTGAGGGTTCCCCACTTTTCCTGCTGGTGACTGGAAATATCCCCCCCCCAACATTTTCCAATTGAAAAGACTATTTATTGAAGAGGAAATCTGAGAAAGACATTTTAAACCTCTGTCTGACTTAATTTCAGCTCCTGTTGCCCTTAGTCTGAACTGTGGCCAAGGGAACAAACCCAGAGTGAGTCAAACTGACTTTCTCTCAGGGGACTCAGGCTGCCAAAGCCTGAGTTCCCCCAAACTCAAGGAGGGAGGAAAAGGGTTTTAGATAGACAGGGACCCCTTTTCTCCACTTTCCTCTCCCATTCTTTCCTTGAAAGTTTTTCCTTTGTATTATCCTGATTGAGGTGAGTTGGCATTAAAATAGTTATCTGTTCCCCAAATTGTGAATCAAGTGTGAGTGAACAGATCAAGGGGAGACCCTTTGGTCTCGAGTAATGGATGTGGGACAAGAGGAACAAGAGTGAATCTGGGAGAGCAGCCTTAGCTAAGGAGGGAAGGCAGAAGGGGGAAAGTCTTTAAACCCCCTTCTCCTCTCTTTCCCCCTCTCTATACTGAAATACTGAACCCCTTGGTTACAATTAAACTACCCCTCGAATACAGATGCTTGGACAAATAAGGCCTTTAAGCAAACTATTTTAGATTATTCATTACAGAGACAAGTGAGTGTAGAAAATGCTAATATTAGCTTTCTTTTTCACAATCAGAAACCTGAATAATCTGGGAAAACATACACAAAAAATTAAATTCAAAGTTTATTAAATCTAGTTAACAGTATGAAAAGAAATCAAAATGCAGAATAAGTTCATGGAAGAATGAAAAGGGGAAAAAAGAATGAAAAGGGAAGAATTCCCCCAGATGTACCACAGAACAGTATATCTCATACAGCCCTAAATGAATATGTATAAAAAAATTTATCTCAAGCCTTAAAGTATTTAAGGATCACAATAAAAAGTCCAGTTTATCTGAGAGGATTGTGGAAGAGAAACAGTGAGAGAGTAAGATTGGATGTACGCATGTCAATGGTAGTGAGAGATGAACAGGGCTTGGTAAATGCATCAAGTACTGTGTAAGAAAATAGCGAAGCCTTTTTAAAAATAAATTATCAAGGTTTTCTCTAACTGTGAATTATTAAATTCCTCATCTGATTATAATCTCTTCAATACTTCCATTTCTCAGGCCCTCATAAATCTATCCTCCATTCTCACTATAACCTACAATCATACACTATCGAACCCTGATTTCCGGGTACTTTACTCCTGCTCTGGCTTTATTTTTTTCTATTCATAAATGTAAAGTTACACTGTAGATAACTGGTTCAATATAATATCATTCTTTAATCTGGAGTCTCCTGGCACCTTGTCTTTTTTCCACTCACCCTAAACCAAATACAACATCTGAATTATACACAATCCAAGGCCTTCTTTCCTCCAATGAATATGGTATTGAATACCACTAAAAGAAGCTACATTTACATGCTGATAGGATTCACCTCAAAGTTATATTTTCAAATCTCACCTGGGTCCTAAGAATCCTTTTTCTCTTCTTAGATTGAATTTCTACCATATCACCTATAGCAGTGATAGTGAACCTTTTAGAGACTGAATGCCCAAACTGTAACTTTCATGCCACATGTAAGCCTACCACCTTACCCCAGGACAGGTAAGGAAAGGAGTATAATATTTATAGGGAAAAATGGGTGGATATGAAGAACAGGGGATAAGGAAGGTTTGTAGCAGGGAATGGAGGAGTTGAAGGGAGAGAAGGAATATGGCTGCCAGTGAGGCAAAAGGAGAGAGATGCCCCCTGCTGAGAGGCTATTTTTGAACAAAATGGGTGTCCACTTATGATAGCCTGCGGGGATGACTTCTCTATGGACTGGTGCTGAAGATGCCCCAGACCAGGTAAACACAAACCCTCCTGAGGGACAAGCCTTTCCCCAGACTTTAGTTATCCAGCAGGTATCCGATAAGGACCTTTTGCTCCCTCTATGCCCCCTGAAAAGATAGTCCACTTATCTGACTGCAATATTCAAATAAGATAAATTTTAATAACCAGTTCAGATTGGAGAGTATCAGGGCAGAGGAAGAGGGTTGTCCCTAAATAAGGTTGGAGTCTTTCTCAGCTTTGGAGCTGAGGCCAGACCTCATAGGCTGGTGGAGGGTTTCTCTTATTCATGTCTATGCTATATCTGTGCTAGTTTTCTTAATTTCAAAATCTTAGCAGTACACAGCAAGCACCAAGAAAAATTCTGACCTTCAGAACTGGTTGGGCTTGTCTCTTCGGGCTGAAGAAAATAGAGGACCTTCTATCCAGTGACTGGGAAGGAAAAGCTCCTCCCACTTCCCACCCCAGGAAGAAAGTGCTAGCCACAAGACCAACTGCCACTCCCAGTTGCCCTTCCCCCACCAACTGTCAGTCTTGTCAATTTCTTCTCTCTCTAATATTCCCACTGTTGCTTGTTACAACACAGTGGCAGAAAGTCCAGAACTTGTTTTAGTTTCCTTTCCACAGGAATACTCCCATTGAGTTGCTGGGCAGAGGGACAAATGATGTAAGAAATGTCCTCAGGTGGGTATAGAAAGGGAGAAGGAAGCAGCCCCCTCCAGTTAATGTGCCATAGGTTCACCAACACAGGCCTATAGTGTTTATAACAAGCCTTCTTTTCCCTCTTCAAGTTATCAATATATACAACTTCCTCTTCACCAGTCCTTTTCAGAAAAGAACCTTGCCTCATGCTTTACTAAGAAAACTGAGGCCATCTACTATGAACTCCTTCTTCTCTCCAGTCTAACCTCAAATGATCTCAAAGACATCCCTCACTGATCCCATCCTGACCCAATTCATCCAGGAGCTGTCCTTTTGCTCATTCCCTCTCTATGTATTCTTAGATCTTTATTTTTTCCATTGACTCTTTTTCTGCTGCCTTTAAACATACTCAGGTCTTCCTATTCTTGAAAAAAAGACTTATACCCTCAAGCTATTATTATTTTATGCCACCTCTTCCTTTTATAACCAAAGTCCTAGAAAAAGTCACGTACCTTGACTATTTCCACCTCCTTTTCAATCTTTTGCAATTATGTTTCTGCTCCCAAAATCCTATTCTAAGTCTTCATCTTTTTAAATTACTCTGCAGCAATACCCATGCTTTATCCTATCTGGGTTCTGTCACAGGTCATTACCACCTCCATCTCCATCTCCCTCTCCCTCTGCATTATCGTAGTCGTCGTCATCCACCTTTTGTGTCTGCTTGGCACTCAACTTTCATCTGTGAGTCTAATAAGCTATACCATGCTCATTAGCCACACCTTAGTAAGCCATATTGGCCCATGTGCTAAGCCAAGTTGGTAGTAACTGATAGTCCACAAACCTATTAGTGAATTGGGGAGTGTTTTCCCCAAGCAAGTGAAATGAAATTCCAGTAGAATGAGTGGATGAGAACAATGTGTTCCAGTGGCCATGAAGGAAGTTGAAAAAGGCACTCTTAAATCTTGGTTAGATATTGAAGAACCCCAATGAGACAATGTGTCCCAGGCCATCAACAGGCATCCTGATTTTTGTTTTGCCACTGGGTTTTGGTGACTCTGATGATATTGTTAAGGCTAATGGTTTTATGCAACTGTCAAATCCAATTTGTACACATGTCAAGACATGTTGTTATTGATTATTTTCAGAAATGAAAGGCAAACAATAAACTGAATGTCCTAGAGGGATCTCAAATCCACCGGATTTTGAACAAGGTCAGGGATTGTCTTTTGTCTCATTTTTATATCACCAGTTAAATATATTGCCTAGCACACAGAAGGTCCTTGACAAATGTGTTTGATTGTCATATCAAAAACAGAAATTCATTATCTTAAACCCTCAACTTCTCTTTTTTTAATTTTTTTTTTATTTGAGCATTTCCAAACATTATTCACTGGAGACAAAGATCATTTTCTTTTCCTCCCCCCCACCCCCATAGCTGACGTGCGATTCCACTGGGTATCACATGTGTTCTTGATTCAAACCCATTTCCATGTTGTTGGTATTTGCATTAGAGGGTTCATTTAGAGTCTCTCCTCAGACATGTCCCCTCAACCGCTGTAGTCAGGCAGTTGCTTTTCCTCGGTGTTTTTACTCCCACAGTTTGTCCTCTGCTTATGGATAGTGTTTTTCTCCTAGATCCCTGCAGATTGTTCAGGGACATTACATTGCCACTAATGGAGAAGTCCATTACATTCGATTGTACCACAGTGTTTCAGTCTCTGTGTACAATGTTTTCCTGGTTCTGCTCATCTCGCTCTGCATCACTTCCTGGAGGTTGTTCTAGTCTCCATGGAATTCCTCTATTTTATTATTCCTTTTAGCACAATAGTATTCCATTACCAACATATACCACAATTTGTTCAGCCATTCCCCAATTGATGGGCATCCTCTCATTTTCCAATTTTTGGCCACCACAAAGAGCACAGCTATGAATATTCTTGTACCCTCAATTTCTAATTCTTCCTAAGTGTCCTGTTTCTCTCAAGAAACACTCCACCCTTCCAGTTTCTGAGGTTTAAAACTTTGGAATTATCCCAAACTCTTTATTTCTTCTCACCTTCCAGATCTAGTCAGTTTCCAACTCTTTCCAAATCATAGGCTTATTTGAAATCAAGTTGCTTGAAAATGACATCTGATAGCCTTTAAAAGGAAGTTTCTTTTTCTGAATTCTTCCTTTCTTCTGAAGGAATTACTTCTGAGTGTTGCTGAAAGGGAAGTCAAGGTGTCATCAGTGACCATAATCCTCCATTCCTGCCTTTATAACAAAAAAATCTCTACCTATCTTAAATTTTCATCTCCTTTTCCTTAATAGTTATCTCTTTCATATATCCTTGTAGATTTTTTTGAATACATATGATTTCAATTTTCCTTGTCAAACACCATCTCAACACTACTTTAGAGGGAATATGCCATTTGTACATCTGTCTTTTACACACTTCTTTATACCCCTTGTAGATATCAAAATATTCTCTTGCCTGCCCTCTTCTTCCTCTCTGTAGTAAAATATTTTTATTCTGTAACCTAACTGCCTTAAAAGCTACCATTGTCTCATTGACTCAGGAGATACTCTTATCTCCTCCACATTCTACCTCATTTCACCTATCATAAGCCTCCTAGTCCTATATGCTTCTCAATAGTGAGTCACAATATGTTCATCTGAAAACTACTACTCCATGATAATGAATAATATCATAATATAGTTAGTGAATTATACACTTAAAGATAGCTTAGTCTAATTTCATTTTAAAAATAATAAAAACTGAGGACCAGAAAGCTTTGTTCTCCCAAGGTCCAAGTTTCTTAACTACTGGTTCATTACTCTTTCCATTATATCATCCTGTGTTTCCTATGTATCAGGCCAAGCCTAGTACATAGAGAAGAATGTTTTTAAGAGGCACGTGCCATCTCACTAGTTTTCCAACTGCAATACTAGAGCTAGATTTCTACAATCCCCCTTCTTATAATAAAAATTTACTATCTGTGCTTGGCAAGTCCCTTAACCTCTCTGAATTAGTCTTTTCTTCTGTGAAATAACAAGATCCAATTAGAAAAATCTCTAAAGTCCTCTAGTGCTATATTCTATGAGTTATAATAGACATAATGCTATAACAGATTTGATCAGAGATTTGCTGGACTAGGTCATTTCTCATGGGATTAGATCTATCCTTTAGCTTTTTGATGAGAGACATGTACCTTCAGGGAATGGCTCTGAAACTTTTGATTGGTCCCCAGTAAATGGAAGACTTATCAAAGATAATTTGCAACTAAAAATCAGGATTCATGTCATACTATAAGACATGTAAAATGTGTCTCTACTCTTCTACTTTTGGAGTTCTCTCATTTTGGTATCAGCTTTTATACTTAAACCTCTGAAAATTTTGGGCGGGAATTTGTCTCTCCTCTCCAACCTCAATGGCAATAGCTCCTTAATACGTGGAAATCTGAGATAGATTTGAGTCCCTAGTTGCTTTATGGTTTTTTTTTTAATCTCTCTCTTTTCCTCTTTGTTCACAGATCAGCAATTAAATATTGGATAAATGGATGTTTCCATCCTCAACTACTAATTCATGAGTGCAAGAGGTCCTGATTTGGGATTTTGAGTTAAATATGAATTGAACTAGATGACCTATGAAGGGTATTTTAGTTCTGAGATTCTGTGAACAAAAATAAAAACAAACACATTGACTAGGACAGAGCCAAGGATGGAATCCTGTAGTTAATTATTAGAGTTTTACCTAGGTTACCAAAGATACATTAAGCAACAAAAACTCTCTACTTTGTGCGAATCTCTTATAACTTTTGTTGTTGTTTTTTTTATCCCATTGTGTATTGTTTTGTTTTGTTTTTTTCAAGGGGAATTTAATGGGAAAAAATGGGTCACTTCTGCTCCTTCCTTTCCCCTCCACTTTCTTCTAGGTCAATTTTACTTCTAGATCTCTGCTACTTTCTCTTCCCTCATATCCTTGGCCAATTACTTAAACAATATTCAATATTCATGGAACCTGAATTCAGAATCTTGATTACATTCAGAATCTTCATCTTTTCATTCAAGGAGCCCACATTCCTGAGGAGGTGGGGCAGCTGCTAAGTGGCCAACTCCTTTAATGCACTGATGTTAAGGCTGCCTTTCTTTCCCTCATGGGTAGAAAAGCTGAAGAGGATTCTTGCCAAAGTTTCATACTTGGAAATAAGGAGATAATAAAAGAACTACTACATGAATTCTAGGTTCAGATGAAACAGAAAAAAAGGGAAAAAAAACACTGGTAGATACTATTGGTGAGTTACTATTAGAGATCTTTGAAAGGTCATGGAAAATAGAATATCAGAGTATTTTAAAAAGGACAAATGATAACCCCATTTAAAAATATAAGGAAAATATTAGAATCTGCAAAATATAGGCCATTTGATTTTTAGTGTCCCTCAAAAAAAACTCTTAAAATGTACAGGTATGTCTTCCATATTAATAGACAACACAGAAAAAGTTTAGAAACTAAGAGAAAATAAATTACAGTATTGTCTAATATCAATATACTTTGCCTTAAAATGTCATAATTTCTTTTTTAAAGTCAAAATATGACCTCACACCTAGTAGATTGGCTAACATGACAGCCATGGAAAGTAATGAATGCTGGAGGGGATGTGGCAAAGTGGGGACACTAATTCATTGCTGGTGGAGTTGTGAACTGATCCAACCATTCTGGAGGGCAATTTGGAACTATGCCCAAAGGGCGATAAAAGACTGTCTGCCCTTTGATCCAGCTATAGCACTGCTGGGTTTGTACCCCAAAGAGATAATAAGGAAAAAGACTTGTACAAGAATATTCATAGCTGCACTCTTTGTGGTGGCCAAAAATTGGAAAACGAGGGGATGCCCATCAATTGGGGAATGGCTGAACAAATTGTGGTATATGTTGGTGATGGAATACTATTGTGCTAAAAGGAATAATAAAGTGGAGAATTCCATGGAGACTGGAACAACCTCCAGGAAGTGATGCAGAGTGAAAGGAGCAGAACCAGGAAAACATTGTACACAGAGACTGATACATTATGGTACAATCGAAGGTGATGGACTTCTCCATTAGTGGCAATCCCTGAACAATCTGCAGGGATCTAAAAAATACTATCCACAAGCAGAGGATAAACTGTGGGAGTAAAAACACTGATGAAAAGCAACTGCTTGACTACAGGGGTGGAGGGGATATGACTGAGGAGAGACTCTAAATGAACACTAATGCAAATACCAACAACAGGGAAATGGGTTCGAGTCAAGAACACATGTGATAACCAGTGGAATCGTGTGTCGGCTATGGGAGAGGGAAATGTGGTGGGAGGGGGGGTGGGGAGGAAAAGAAAATGATCTTTGTTTCCAGTGAATAATGTTTGGAAATGACCAAACAAAATAATGTTTAAAATTAAATAAATAAATAAATAAAGTTGAAATATGTAAAAAGTTATAGTTTGTGAAGAGTATTAAAACCAACAGATGACACACAAAGGCTAGAAATGTAGAGAAATCTTTAGAAGTTTATTAACTCAATAATTCATAAAATTGTTACCTATGCAGTGTATTCAGTATTATGTTCCCTAAATGTTTTTTTTTAAGTTTCTTTTTCATATAGTATTTTTATTTAACATTGACCTACAGGTAACCTATGACCAAATACTTCAAATTTTACTACCAGAGGCCAGGTATTCCTGAACCCTGGATGTGGAAAGGATACCTGTATTATCAAATGGATTGGTAATGAACTTCTAGAAAAGAAAGCAATGATAACAGGGAGCTGTCATGTCTTTTTCAAGAACAAATTATGCTTGGTGATGGTGGCAGCAGTGGCTGTGAAGTCCAGGGTTCCCTGGAGTCTGGAGGCTGAGTTGGGGAATATTGAAGAACTCAAGCCAAAATGGTGAAGCAAAAAACAGTCAAAGCCCACCCACCACCCTCCAAATGACAGAAGACAGATACCTCTAAGTGAATACTGGAGCAGCAGAACCAACAGAAGAGGCAAAGCTGTGCTCTAGGCCAGAACAACGTGGAGAGACAACTAGGGTATGAAAAGGGAGTATTGAGCCAGCCTTAGCAGAACTCAAATGCAACACATCATAAGTAGCAGGGGGGAGTTGCACAGATGCATGAGAAAGAGGGAAGAGGAGTTCAGGGGAACCTGGCCAGGGGATGGGAGTGAGGGATGGCTGGGGGGGAGGAGCAGCCAATGATGGTGGTGGTGGTGGTGATGGGGGGGGGGGAACCAGGGAAGATGAGGGTTTCACCAATCTATGAAAGGAGATTCATGGTACAAAAAAATGTCAAGAACACCAAACTGTTGATTGCAAGATCATAGATTTATAGCTGAAAAGGATCTTAGAGATTGTCAAGTTCAACTCCTTCATTGTACAGGTTTTTGTAGGTTCTGATTCAGGACAAGATGAATTACTGAAGAAAAATTTATCATCTACTGTGATTGTTAGAAGTTATTAAACTTATGAAACTATGAGAGAGAGAGAGAGAGAGAGAGAAAAAAAGAGAGAGAGAGCATCATCTGTGCCCTCAAAGTATATGCCATACATTTCTTCTGTTACTAATCAGAGTATGAACTTGATGATTCATGTAGTTCTATTTTTGATTGGAGTGTTTCTTGCATGAGTATTAAATCTTCAGATTCAGAGAAATGTCACACCCTTTCCACTTGATGTGATTGAAAGCGTCTTTTCTTCAGCATGGTGGGTGCCATGCTTCAGCTTCAGCTGTGATTGGGTTATTATACCCCTGCATTGACAGGCATCTGGGAGAGCTACATAAATTTAAGAGAGTGGTCCAGTGTATTGCCATGTGTAGCAGTCTTTGTTGGTATAAATCATGGCAGTGCTAAAGTAGATTCTGACAACAATATACAGTTGTCTCTCACTCTAGCTGCACTATCCATTGACTTGGGGTGGACTTTTGATAGTTCACAAAATGGTTTTAGCCTTGGAGTAGGAATTGCTTTATTGGCAACCTTGGTGGCTCAACTACTAGTCTATAATGGGGTTTATCAATACAGATCTTCAGATTTTCTTTATGTCCATTCTTGGTTACCATGTATATTTTTTGCTGCTGGTATAACAATGGGAAATATTGGTAACAACTGGCTATGTGTGAATGTAAAGTCACTGCAGAAAAATTTCATCAAGAATGAAGAAAGAAAAAATATGTTTTTGTATAGAAAAAAACAAGATTTGAAGAAGCATGTAAATGATACAGATACCAAGAAAACACTGGACTGTAAAATTGCTGAGGCAGTTTTTTTTTTTCTTCAGTGTTATATATTACTGCAATCTGTGATTGCTACTTCTGTCAATCAATTACAGACCTTTGCGTATTTGATTTTAGTAAGTATAAAAGATGAAGATGCACCACAAATAAGAATATTGGTTAATAGAGGAGTTAATTTTTTAACTTAACACATATTGTATCACAATGTTATTGTGCCAAAACATTCTATTATTATCATGTAGAAAATGAGTATGTTATGAACATTGTAAAAATATATTGAAATATGGGGGGCAGCTGAGTGGCTCACTGGATTGAAAAACAGGCCCAGAGACAGGAGGTCCTAGTTTCAAATCTGGCCTCAGACACTTCCCAGCTGTGTGACCCTGGGAAAGTCACTTGACCCCCATTGCCTAGCCCTTACCGCTCTTCTGCCTTGGAGCCAATACACATTATTGACTTCAAGACAGAAGGTAAGGGTTTTAAAAAATATTGAAATGGAATAAAATAAAGAGGAAAGCCAAGAATTTAATTGAAAATTGTGACAAGGAAATCACTTTAAAAGACTGACATATATTAATTTAAGGTTGCCAAGGAATTCAGCTATGTAATTCCTAAATGAAAACTCAAGTCAGCCGTCAACCTTTTATAGAGTTTAATTACAAACAGGAGGAAGAAAGGAATTAGAGATATAGAGAGAGAGGGAGAGAGAAAGGGGAGAGAAGGGAATAGGGCTTAAATACCCCTTCTGTTTAGGCTGGGCCAAAAGGCCCAAGCCCTTAGATAGCTGAGGCAAAGAAAGAAGATCAGTCCCTATTACTCACGTGACCAAAATGGAGAAACAGTCTCAGCGGCCTCCACCTTCAGCTTCCTTCAAAGCAGCACAACCTCTCAGAGCCAAAAAACTCTCCAACCAACCCCCACCGTCCTCAGACCCCTCTATCTTTAAGGAAACCATCCAAGTCCCTCCCCTCAGTTCTCACATCTACCAATCACTGTCCATCATTTTCCCTGTGCCAATGGTGGCTCTAGCTTAACCCAGGACCGCCCAGAGGTCTGTGGCTTTGCACATGTCTGTTGAAGGTCATATTCTCAAATAATTAAATCTTGATCTTTTGCTACAGCCCTTCCTAAATCCTGTTACCCTGAGTAGGGTAGAGATTGGAATAATTAAATTTTGATCTATGCTGCAGCCCTTCCTAACCTGTTAGGACTGAGTAGGGTGGAGATTGCAATTTCCAAGACCTGGTTCTGTCATTCCAAGTATCTCCATTGTATCAATTCTAAAATCAATCATGACTCAAAGAAATTCCTGTTCTATGCTTAAGCATAGGTCAAAGCCCTTTCCATTGTTCAGCAAAAGGTTTCTGTCCTAAAGTAATCTTAAGAAGGGAGGAGAAAGACCCTCTCATGCCAAGGGGGCGTTCACATTCCAATAGACTATCAGTAGGAAATTTTTCAAGTATGAAATTTCCCAATGGTGAAATTTCCAACATTTATAAGTCTAAGAAATTTTAAGGTTTACAAAATGGCCGGTATTTTCTCTTTCATTTTTTATTTTCCTGTCTTTAATTTTCCTTTGTGTAGCAGTGTGAGTTATGCATATCTTACTTTATTATTGGGATTCTATCTTAATGTGTAAAGAAGTATTTGAATTTTTGTCTTTTGTGATAAAGATGAACTTTTTGTGGAAAAAAATAAGGAGCAGGGGAAAAAGCATAGCCAGTTCAATTCAGTGGCCCCAGCAAGGTAAGAGGGGAAAACAATGCAAAGAACAAATCATGCCAAACAAACTCACCACATTTTCCTTTTTGACAGAGTTATCAAATTAATACATCAGGAGAACGTTGTAGATGTGGTTCACTTGGATTCCTACACACAGCATAAGGATTCCCCACCTCTGCTGCAATCCCATCCCCTCTTTTGATATGAATCTGTGATTTCATTGGTGTCGAGATTTCTTGGGTCAGGAAGCAAATGCAGATCAGCATCTGCAACTGATAGTCATACAAAGTTTGCTGGGGCACTGAAAAGTTGTGACTTGCCTGGGGCCACATGGCACTGTGAATATGAGGTCAGGTCTTTCTGACATAAAGGACAGCTCTATATCTACTATATGACACTGCCTCAGATGTAATATGCCATTTACTGGATTAAAAGTCTGGTAAAGGTTCAATCTAAGAAAATTGCTTGAATGAAAATACCATCAAAGGGAATACAGTTCTGGATTAGAAGCAATTTGAGATAGTTATAAAACTGTCAAATAGTTTAAATTAGAAATAAAAATATTACAATAATATTTGAATATTTCAAAAAGCTATTTATTTCTCATATAACAGGAATCCATCAGTAAAAATATATAGCAAATTTTCACTTGCAGAAATGATATGCCCAAAAAATAAGTCAAAATCTAAGCATAGACATATATGGCAGGACACGGGTGCTGAAGAATTGACCATATTTGGTTGAGTAGATAGATATCTTGCCCAGAGTTAGCTCTTTGTGTGGGAAGATTCCAAAACAAACACTGTAGTAAACTAAACAGCTTGCAATGCTTTTTATAGTGCATAAATTTATCTACTTTGTGAGATGTTACTCATTTCCATTCAGATATAATTGGCTCATATCCTGAATAGATATAAAACTAGAATGAAATTAGAAAAGTTTGATGATAATGTTTTTCATT